>NW_015167581.1:39318-49543 GCF_001447785.1 Gekko japonicus | reverse complement strand
CCAATGAGCTGTGCTGTCAGGGGTGTGGCCTAATAGGCTAATGAGTTTCTGCTGTTGCGTGTGGCCTATTATGCTAATGAGTTCCTGCTGGGCTTTTTCTACAAAAAAAGCCCTGCTGGGAGGTTTCTGCTTTGTTGTTATATGTATGCTGGAGGTACACGTTGCCACCATGAGCTTGTTTGCTCCTCCCCTACAAAGGGTCATTCTCTCCCCTTTAAACATCTGAAGAAGACATCTTGTGCTTCAGCACATGCGATCATCACCATCTTATATAAAACTATGCGGTGGCTCAAGTGGTTAAGACGCTGAACTGCAGGCTGTGGAAGGTCGGTAGTTCAGCAGTTCGAGACCCGGGTTGCCGCATGACGGAGTGAGCTCCCGTCTCTAGTTCCAGCTCCTGCCAACCTAGCAGTTCGAAAGCAAGAAATTGCAAGTAGATAAATAGGTATCGCTTCGGTGGGAAGGTAACAGCGTTCCGTGCACTTTGGTGTTTAGTCATGCCGGTCACATGACCACGGAAACGTCTCCGGACAGCGCTGGCTCTTCGGCTTTGAAACGGAGATGAGCAGCGCAACCCTAAAGTCGGACTTCGACTGGCTTTCGAGCAAGGGAACCTTTACCTTTACCTATGCAAGGCAAAGATCACAATAAGGAGACGACTAATAGTTGTCCCCTTGCAAACAAATGGTTGATTTTTTGAGCCAGCTTGTCTTGCTGAATGGACCAGAGCACTGGTGCCAGAGTGAGTAGTCTCACCTGGGGAGCCCTAGCCAACGGGGGGCATTACACTGGGGAGGACAGGGACCTTGGTGGGATAGAGTCCACCCTCCAAAGCATCTGGGATCAGTTCTCCAGGGGAACTGATCCCAGTGATCTGGCGATGTGGTGTAATTGTGGGGGATCCCCAGGTCCCACCTGGAGGCTGGCGTCCCTAAACATGAATTCCTGAGTAATAAGATCAAAGCTTGACTCAAGGGTTTCAATGAATCATTTTAGACTGCTGTAAATGGGGGGGGGGGAGATTTCAGAGGATGGAGATTCAGTCAAGTTCAAAAAGGTTCTCTCTGAATAAATAAATAAATAATCCCGAAGGCTTAATTTTCAATAAATTTAACATATGACTTCAAAAAGCAGTGAAATTTAAGAGTTTCTTTAAGGTGAACAATAATATATTGACAGTATATAAATGTATACAGAACGCACCAATGGGTTTTTTTTGGGGGGCGGGGGTGGAGGAAGAGGGGTGCCGGAACTCTCAAGGGGGAAATGAAGGTTTCAATCTGTGTACTGAAAACTCGTGAACTCTTAAACATTCTTAAAAGAATTTTGTCGAAGAAGTTCTGCAACCTTCCCCCAGGAAAAAAGCCCTGGAATGCACTATGAAATTGGGTTGTGGGTGTAATGATCACTTCCTTGGATTTGGAGAGAAAATACATGTCAATTTTGTATTTTTTTTTTAAGGCATAAAAGTATTTTGGAACACCTTCGGAGTTCGTCCACACATTCCCCCAGTTTGATCCCCCCCCCCCTTTCTTTCATTCTATCACAGATGAGGATCTTTAAGTGATAAATGATTAATAGAATTTGAAATTAGGGGTGCACATGGGATTGCCAGTTCCAGGTTGGGAAATGCCTGGAGATTTCGGAGGGTGGACCCTGAGGAGGGTGGAATTTTGGGGAGGGAAGGGACTTCAATTGGGTATAATGCCATAGAGTCCACCTTCCAAAGCAGTCATTTTCTCCATGTGAACTGATCTCTGTTGCCTGGAAATCAACTGTGATCCCAGGAGATCTCCAGTCATAATCCCAGGAGATTGGCAACCCTAGGTGCACAAACATGTTCATTTCTAGTTCTTTTCAGGTTCACTTATCATCAAGGAGTCTAAATAAATCCTTTCTATTTAGATCTGCTTAAAATATTTGACTGATTATTTTATACCAATGGTTTTAGTTTTCAGCACTTTTCCAACTGAATGTTATATTTCCTGATATGTAAACTTTGTTCTGAAGAGGGAAGGTGTACAGTTAAGGTATTAATTTGGAGGGGTGGGGAAATCTGTTGACATCATGCGGAGGGTTGTCAACCTGGCTGGAGATCTGTTGGGATTACAACTGATCTCCGGGTGACAGAAATAAGTTCACCTGGAGAAAATGGCTGCTTTGGAAGGTGGACTCTATGGCATTGTGGCCCATTAAAGTCCTTCCCCTCCCCAAACTCCACCCACCCCAAACTCCACCCTCCCCAGGCCCCACCCCCAAAATCTCCAGGTATTTCCCAACCCAGAGCTGGCAACACTAATGAGTCATCAACATAACAAAGCACTGTTCAGCCAGCAAAGCTGCAAGTTAGGAACACCACACCTCCCACAAGTTTAATCCTCAGACTCTGAACAACATATCTACATGCTCACTGGATGTTGACAGAATTCTAAAAGGCCAAGATTCTCCTTATCAAAAACACTTAAGAAAACTTCACAATCGTGAGATTAAAAAACAACAAAAAAAAACCAAGATCTCTTACATACTGGGAGCAGGAAACAGATGAGAAGACTAAATGGGCAGTCTTCATTGTGGAAGCAAGTAAACAGAGACCATTTCCCCAGTAGTGAAATTCCCCATATTGACGTTGCTAAAACTGCATTGTGTGAAATCTGCAGTAGATTTTTCCTCACCAGGTGCAAACCTAAAGTTTTTTTTTCCTTCTCACTCTACGGTTTTGGAACTCACTAAAAATGGGGATTCCGAAAATGCAGGGTAAGAAGGAGAAAACTTCAGGTTTGCACCTGATGAGGAAAAATCTACTGCAGAACATTTCACAGAAAGCTCAGTTTTAAAAACAGCAATGCGAGGAATGTCACTACTGTGGAAATGGTCAGAGAAGGCACAATTATCTGTACCAGGAACAGCGTTAGTTAACTTTTTGGGAAACGGGTTGCAGTCAGCAAAGCTTACAGATGGCAGAAAATCATTTATGAGGACAGAAAACCCCGTGGTGACAGGGAAGTGTTTTCCTTTAAACCAAACCTTTCCAAACTGTCAAATGTCGTCTATTCCTGCAATGCTGACGATGTATCTCCACACAATTTACAACCATTTAGGAAACATCAGCCAATCTCCCTGTGCTATGAAGGATTGTTCAGATAGCAGAGCTGTGGGTTAGGAAGGAAGAAAAAAAAGGAATCCCTAAACCCTAAGAAACAGGCATCAATACTGATCCTGTCCTTTCATTTGTAAACTTAACTAGGGTTTCCAGCCTCCAGATGGGGCCTGGAGATCTCCCTCTTTTACAACTGATCTCCAGCTGGCAGAGATCAGCTCCTCTGGAGAAAATGGCTGCTTTGAAGGGTGGACTTTATGGCAGGGTACCATGCTGAGGCCCCTCCCCTCCCCAAACCCCGCCCTCTTCCAGATCCACCCTGTTATGTATTGAGCCTGAACTGTACTTGCAAAAGGACTTAGCTTGGGGAGGCATAACAATAGCTGGCTAGGATCCTAGAATGGACCAGTAGGGTGACAGGGATCCTAGAATAACCCAACTGGGAAACAATGTAGTGTAAATAGCCTATAGTTGGGAGTGGGGTGTGTTTTGGGTGTAACCTTTTCCAGGCTTCGGCCAGGGGTTTCTCAGTCTTCTTTCTCTTGCTGAATCACTAATAAACTATGAGCTGATCACTTGAACGCATCTGAACCCAGTATATTTCACACCCCCAAAGTCTCTAGGTGTTTTCCAGCCCAGACCTCGCAACCCCAAATTTAAGATGTTTGCTGGAGCTCATAGGTCAAAAGAACTCAGAAGAGTTTTCACTGAGTCAAACTGACAAGCCAATGCTGTTTTTCTTCCTTCCTACTGCAAGTCTGGAATGTGCTGCTGTTAATTTCCCCAGGTTTTCATTGCGTTGGCTTGAGTTCAGCTGAATGAATATGGGATTTCTAGGACTGTGTTCAGGTTCAAAAAGTAGAAACTATGGCTGTGATCACACACACTTAAATAATCCACTTCCGATCCACTTCCAGTGCACTTTCCAACTGGATTTTTACTGTGGCCCTTTCAACGCTCTTCTTTTAATCCATGTTCACTGCAGTGTCCTCCAGGCCCCCCCCCCATTCTGCCCTAAAATTGAGTTCAACCTTCTTTTTATTCCGGGCTTTCCTCCTATTCTGCATTACATTATCTCCCTTCAGTGGTCAGCCCGGTTTCAGCCAGCTGTCGCCCCGGGTTATTTGGATACTGTTTTGCCGTGGACTTAAATTGCGTCAATTCAAACACTGAAAAAATCTGGAGAGGCAGGCAAATGCAGAAAGGACCAAAGTGAACTGGCAAAATCCAATTCAAAAGTGCATTGAAAGTGGATTATTTAGTGTGTGTGATCGCAGCCCCTGTCATTCATCTGTACAGCAGTTCCCTTTCTTCATCAGCAGATCCAGTTACTGGCTTAGGGTCAGAAATTGCATCTATGGCATTCTTTTACATATGCAAAGAGGCTTGAACTGTTCATCATCAGCCAAACAAATCAATGAAAAATTGGCTCTGTGTTTGAGACTGGCAAACAGACCATAAGTTGAACCAGTGGGCGTTTGAGAATTGCTAGCCATTACGAATGCTCAGGAAGAACCATCTGGGGAAGTATGCTTCACAATCTATGGATGCAAATGCACAAATTTGTTAGAAAAAGTGCATCAAATTTAACTAACCATTTGGCTCCTGTTTTGCACTGCTACCAAAATTTCTATTAACAATTTTTTAAAAAATCATGTTTGTTTTCAGATTATTTTTTTTTAATTTATCTCCAGATATCTTGGCTCCTTCAACCATCTATTTGTTTTTTTTTCCTCTAGTGGAAGAAAAGGGATAGTTCAGATTGTTTCTTGTTAATACATCACCGTCTTTGAAATACAGCACATCTCCATAAAATGTCTTTTATATAATTATTTCCAGATGCTTTCTTTTTTGGAGGGCTTCATTTGTATTCCAAACAGGCAGCAACCCGCACTTGAATTTGCCATTAAAATAAGGATTAAGTGCTGATTTGGCATGCTCATCATATGTTGGCCACTACTCTTGCGAGGGAACCAGCTGGGCTCTGTGATGAAGCTCACTTAATGGATGTTCCTGACTTATTTTTTTTTTAAGTAAAGGGGGGAAAAAGTGTTTAATATGTTTACAGTGCAAATTTGCGAAAAGCGGTTCCTACTGCTGTTGAAATCACCTGTTGGCTCTTTCCAGCAACTGAAAACCGTGATGTAAAAGTAAAATTAGAAGTGAGTTAGGAGGTCACTAGCATGATGACATCACTTCCTGTGTGACACCAGCAACGAGGCCTAGGCCTTCTCTTTTCTCCTGTCGAGTCCCCCCTGATGGCCAGCTGATCAGTGTCTGAGGGTAGGGCTTGTCGGCGGGGGAAGCCCACCTCCACCAGGGGGGTCTGGCAATGCTAACTTGTGGGGGGGACAGGGTAAGAAGGGGATGAGTCATCAAAAAGGAGTTTAGTGAGCAGCAGTGTTACAGCTCAGGAAGGACGGCTCCAGGGCCAACTAATTCACTCGCTCACAACTTTAATGCCGGTAGCTCACAAAGTAGGGTTTTTACTCACAAGACTCCACAGTTTAGAGGGTGTATTGGTGAGGGGTCAGCCGATGAGTCATCAAAAAGGAGTTTAGTGAGCAGCAGTGTTACAGCTCAGGAAGGACGGCTCCAGGGCCAACTAATTCACTCGCTCACAACTTTAATGCCGGTAGCTCACAAAGTAGGGTTTTTACTCACAAGACTCCACAGCTTAGAGGGTGTATTGGTGAGGGGTCAGCCTTTCAGTTCCCTGCACCATCCAAGGCTGTCAGGATGGATGCAAGAGACGAGGATAGCAAATGTGTCATCTTCATGAATGCCAGTAAATTGAGCATTAAAAATCTGTGATAACTTAGCCCTAGGAACACATGAACACATGAAGATGCCTTACAACAGGAATGTCAAACTCATTTGTTATGAGGGCTGGATCTGACATAAATGAGACCTTGTTGGGCCGGGCCAGGTGTGTCATAAAATGTAATGTCAGGCAGCGGAGATATAAACTTTATAAAGAACACAAACAGTTTTTTTCTACTTAAAATAAAAACATGCTTAAAACATTAGCACTCTTGCAATATTTTGTTTATTTAACAGTGTCTGATAACTGACACCTCTTGCTCTGAATTATCGCATCAAAATGTCTGTGCTGTTGCAATCTTGAGCATGCTGTTCAGGTGTGTATCTGCAAGCTGCAAATGTACGATGATGCAGCAGCAGGAGAACTGGAAGAAGAAGCAGAAGACAGCCAGTTTCACTGTGGGCCTAATAGAAGCCCTCCGGGGGCCTCATCCGGCTCCCGGGCCGCATGTTTGACACCCCTGCCTTATACTGAATCAGGCCATCAGTCCACCAAGGTCAGTATTGTCTACTCAGACTGGCAGTGGCTCACCAGGGTTTCAGGTAAAGGGCTTTTATGTCTCCTGCTACCTGGTCCTTTGAACTGGAGATGCCAAGGATTGAACCTGGGACTTTCTGCATGCCAAGCAGACGATCTACCACTGAGCCACAAACAAAGCCCTTTCAAAAAGTCCTGCAACTGGAACACTAAAGCATTTGTTTCAAAGCAGTTACATTCTACTTCTGCTCAATGTGAAGTCCCTTTATGGAAATCCCTTAATTTACCAATTTCCTGCTTAAAGCTGTTTCTTTGTGCTCCTCCGAGCTTCGGTATGTTAAAAGCCGACCCTACAAGTCCTAATTAGAAGTGCTGGACAATTCTAATGATGTCTTACAACTGATGAAATCTGCTTTTCTACCTGATTACCATGGAAACTGCGGTCAGCCAACCACATTCATTCTGATCAAGATGAATTATTATTAATCTTTCCAGGCAAGGGTGCTTGGGGATTTCGATAGCTTTTGTTAAAGTTTCTGCTAAAGAAACCAAAAGGTTCAAGGAGGGTAAATATTAATTCGTAATGTGGAAGCATGTAAGAATGACTTATTCTCCATGGAACAGGGCGAGTTGTCATAGAATCAAAGTCTGGTAAGTCACAGGAATAATCTCCACCATTCTATGACAGGAGATCAGTAAAACTTTGAGCTAAGAAAAAGCAAACAAACTTGAGACCTTCAGTCAAATAAGTTGGCCGTTAAAGGAAAGGAAAAACAAACCAGTATGAACTGAAGAATCGCCTGTGCATAAGGTCCTTGGGGAGTCATTGTACCACCCAGTGCCACAGGGGGATTAAATAATGCACTTTAAAAAAAAAAAAAAGATAATCATTTTAAATGGGTCACATGATGAGTTCTCATTGTGGCTATACGGGGCATCTGAAATGATACTAACACAGAGAACATAACAATCTCATTTGTAGTGAAAACGGAATCATCACTTTTAAGACTTGATTCAAGAATGCAACATAAACATGTTTTGCTTAGATTATCTAGATTCGAGTCCGGTAGCAGCTTAGAGACTAACAAGATTGTGGGCGTGTGAGCTTTCGAGAGCCAAAGCTCCCTTCCTCAGAGGCTTTCTTTGCAGGCTACGTGCCATGATCCACCCCTTCACCCCTTGACTGGTAGACATAGCTTTTTCCTAGGGATGCCGGCCTCCAGGGAGTACCTGGGGATCCCCCGGAATTACAGCTCATCTCCAGACAACAGAGATCAGGTTCCCTGGAGAAAATTGAGGCTCTGGAGGGTGGGTTCTGTGACATTGTACCCCACTGAGGTCCCTGTCCTCCCCAGGTTCCATCCCCAAATCTCCAGGAGTTTCCCAACCTAGATCTGGTAATCCTACCCCCCATCCCCTACCGGTGGCCAGGGGGGAACTGACAACCCTGCGTCTTGTTCCTGCATCCTGTAGAGCCAGTTTGGTGTAGTGGTTAAGTGTGCGGACTCTAATCTGGGAGAACCGGGTTTGATTCCCCACTCCTCCACTTGCACCTGGCTGGATGACCTTGGGCAAGCCGTAGCTCTGATAAGAGCTGTTCTTGAAAAAAGAACAATTTCTGTGAAGAGTTCTCTCAGCCCCACCTACCTCACAGAGTGTCTGCTGTGGGGAGGGGAAGGGAAAGGAGTTTGTAAGCCGCTCTGAGACACCTTTGGGTAGTGAAGGGCGGGGTATTAATCCAATCTTTTCTTCTTCTTCCTGTATAACATTTTCCCTTCCTGTTAGCAGAAAGCATATCTCCACCCGTCACAACAGCTCTGGAGATGGACTGGGATAAGACTGAGAGTCTGCAACTCCTCCAAGGATTCACAGTGAATTTTTAGCTCAATGGAGATTTGAATCCGCGTCGCCCTGTCCAACTCCAACACCATATCGACTGCTCCATACCTATTTTAACTTTTTTTTTTTTACATTGAAATACAGGATCCATTTTTACTGTGCATGCTGACTTCTCTGTGTCTCAATAGTTGTCTTATAATAATCCTATTTTTTTAGGGTTTTACTGTTGTAAAACACTTTAGATCAAAGTCTGTCCGGCTGCTGATTCTTGACTTCCCCCTGTAAGTCCACCGCACTATAAGACACTGTCTCTTTGGGCTATACTTTATAGGAACCAAAGTTCATATTCATAGCACTGTCATTTACATAACCACTCCCACTGATGGATTAACTGCAAATTATGGGACACATAAAATAGTGCTTAATTAGCAGGCTTACAGAGATCCAATTCCCACCTATCATCCCACAAAAGTTCATCACAGGCGCAAAGCTCAGATGTCAGATTTCTCTTACTGTGAAAAACCATCTTTTCCCTCTAACGAATTGTCAAGTTAAAATGACTTCTCCGAGAACTACAAAACGTAGACTGCAATCCCGCGGAACGCTTTCCCAGGCGTAATCCTCACAGATGACTTTTTTTAAAGGCAGCCCTGGCGTGGTTACGACTGCTCCCTTGGCGTCATAAAATAAGAGTTATAATCCATCCACCCAACCTCCCCTTCCAGATTTGAGAGCCAGTTTGGCGTAGTGGTTAAGTGCACAGACTCCAATCTGGAAGAACCAGGTCCGATTCCCCATGCCTCCACATGCAGCTGCTGGTGTGACTTTGGGCAAGTCACAAGTTATTTCAGAGCTGCTATCTGATGAGCAGTTTTTCCAGTCAGAGCTCTCTCGGCCCCACCCACCTCACAGGGTGTCTGTTGCAGGGAGGGGAAGAGAAAGGAGTTTGTAAGTCGCTCTGAGACTCCTTTGGGTAATGAAGGGCGGGGTATAAATCCAATCTCTACTTCTTCTTCTTCTTCAGTGCAGGAAATCCAAAACTAGAATATAGCCAACCAGTGGCTGCCCAGCTTTCACTTGAAGACTTCCAGGCAGGGCTGGTTCCGGGTGTGAGGGGGCCCCAGGCAGAGAGTAGTCAGTGTAGTATGAATGGGAATATAAAGATTTATATATATAGGTATTTTTCTTCTTGATTGTTCATATTCATATTTCTCGGGATTTTATAGATTTATTCTTTAAGTAATATTTTATTAGGATGTTAGAAAGGCCTGTTATATAGAAGGCTTTCCTCTGGTAGGTCTGATATTGTTAGCAGACAACATAATAGGTACAAAGTTCATGATTCTGTAGTTCTTAGGGCAAACCTTTCAATGTCTGGGTCAGATAAGATTTTAGTCTCGTATCAGTAATGAATACTTTTGTTTGGGATATGAAGATTCCTTGCCCATTATCATTTAGATTAGGTTAAGTAAACACTTAGGTTTCACTTAGATTGACGTAGATATATGTTTTTTTTACATCTGGCCAATCAGAGGATTATTACTCAAATTACCACTGCCTTTTGTAACCAATTATGCTGTTTGAATATTGTTTTCTTGATGATGTCAGTCCATGTATAAAATATCATGTATTTCCTGAATATGTTCAGAATATGGTCAAGAAGAAGATGAAGAAGAAAAAGAAGAAAGTTGTCAATTTTTGATGAGTTATTTGGTCTAATCGTTTTCCTATTAATTGAAGCATATTTCCTGAATATGCTGAGAAGAAAGTAGTCCATTTTGGATGGACTATTTGGTCCAACTGTTTTCTTTTTAATTGAAATAAAACATAGATCTTCCTCCTCATTTGACTTCATTTTTGACATGGAATCTAATTTGTACAACATCAGGGGCCCCCTATGTCTACTACTAGGCCCATTTTCTTGCCCACACACACATGTGCCCCCACCTGCCTGTGCATACTTCCTCTGCCCACTCGCAAGCTCTCCC
>NW_015167581.1:33169-39288 GCF_001447785.1 Gekko japonicus | reverse complement strand
GCCTTGGCGGGGCTTCCTCGCACTCCCGCTGGCCTTGCAGGTCCACCGCCGGGCCCCTGATGTCAGGGGGTGTGGCCTATGCTAATGAGTTATGCTAATGAGTTCCCCTAGCTCTTTTTCTACGAAATGACCCCTGACTAGGCAGCATATGCAGGTGGGAGCAGAGGTGACAAAGCACTCACAAACAGGTAGCTGAAGGGTGTCTGCAAAACTGTGTGTACGGTGAGTTAAGTCCCACTTCTCAGATCCACCCAGGCGCCAGCTTCTTCTCACTCATGCCTCTTTCGAATGGATTCCGTTCCAACCAACTAGACAAAGCAATAACCAGACTGCAACCGGCAGCTTCAAGGATACAGCCCTGCCCCTGAACAGCCCCATCTGCACCAACATGCCCGACGTGATGACATCATCGTGCAGGGCATATTGTGTGTGGGGGGATGCTCTAGCTTTTGAGAAAAGACTCCCAGAGAAGAAGACGCCCCCCCTCCCAGCAGCCAGGTACGACCCGGCAACCCTAATGTAAGAACACTATAATCACTACAATAATACCACAAAGTTTGAGTCCAGTGGCTCCTTTAAGATCAACAAAGTTTAATTCTGGGCAGGGGTCCTTTCGTAGAAACTGAGGTGCTGGAGCTCATCAGCATAACTTATTTACATATGCCACACCCCCTGGCATCAGAAGGCAACACCCACTGCTCAGGCTCCACTGGACTGTTTTGGAGTGCTAGCTATAGGGGGGGGCACGCAGATCCTCGTGCTCCTCGTGGCCCAGGGCTGCTGGGAGCAGGGGACGGGGTTTGTTGCATGTGCCCGCCCCCTGGCCTCTTTACTGCCGGAGCTCTGCTCCTGTGCGCTTCTGCAGGAAATGACCCCTGATTCTGGGTATACATTTCTGTGTGCATGCACACGTCTTCGGTTTAATTCTGGGTTTAAACTTCTGTGTGCACGTACACGAAAGCTTATAACCAGCATTAAACTTTGTTGGTCTTAAAGGTGCCACCGGACTCAGACTTTCTTCTGTTGCTTCAGACCAATACGACTGCACACTTGAATCTACATTAATACCAGTTAAACTAGGTTTCACATCTCCTTTATTAATTAACTTTCTCATACAAAGTTTTCCAGTTACCTTATACGAGGTGACAAGAGCCCAGAAATTCTTATCAGGTGCCCAAGCAACCACTTGGGAAATTGACCAATAGAAACAGGGCAAAGGGAGGCACAACCACAGCCCAGCTCTTATGTGAAATCGGGCTCAGTGAAAAAAAAACGGGCTGGATCCAACTCTATGTCTCCCCTGAAGTCTAGAGCCCTGAGCCCATTTTTTGGGATAGGGTGGGGTATAAATCTAATAAATAAACAAATAGAAGAAGAGGTTGGATTGATACCCCGCCCTTCACTCAGAGTCTCAGAGCGGCTTACAATCTCCTTCCCTTCCTCTCCCCACAACAGGTACCCTGTGAGGTAAGTGGGGCTGAGAGAGCTCTGGCAGAAACTGCTCTTGAGAGAACAGCTCTGAGAGAACTGTGACTGACCCAAGGCTGCACGTGGAGGAGTGGGGAATCCAACCCGGTTCTCCAGATTAGAGTCTGCCACTCTTAACCACTACACCAAACTGACTCTCTGTTCTCCAGTGAAACATACCCGGTTCCTGCAAACTTTCCTCACGGTAAGCCACCAAGTCTAACACAGTCCACCATATTAGAGAGGGAACACCTGAAGTTGTCTTACATTCAATCAGATCATCATTCCATCAAAGTCAATATTGTGTATTCAGATGGGCAGCGATTCTCCAGAGTATCTGGTGGAGGACTTTCCCAATTCCCGTCACCTACCACCTGATCATTTTTAGGCAGGGATTGAACCTCGGAACTTCTGCACATCAAGCAGATGTTCTACCGCTGAGCCACAACCCCCCTTCATATTGTGGACTATCAATTCCTAGTGGACTGCTGTACATGGCTGGTGGGCTCCTTGAGTGTCACATGCTCCATTAGCCTGCTGTTATTTGGAAGCAACCGCACTGTTGTGTATTTTCTTCCTCTATAAATAAGAGCGTGCCATGGAAAGCACTCAAACTCTTTGAAAATATTCCAGTGGGCACCACTGTTTCCTAGGCTCTTATTTACACATGACTGATGTCATAACGGTTAGAGGTGTGCATAGGGATGCCAGCCTCCAGGTGCGACCTGGGGATCCCCCGGAATTACAGCTCATCTCCAGATGACTGGGATCAGTTCCCCAGGAGAAGATGGATGCTTTGGATGGTGGACTCCGTGGCGTCACACACCGTCCTCCTCAGGCTCCACCCCAAAATCTCCAGAAGTTTCTCAACCTGGATCTGACAACGCTACTTCCAGGGCTCTTTTTGTAGAAAAAGCCCAGCAGGAACTCATTAGCATAATAGGCCACACCCAACAGCAGGAACACATTAGCATACGAGGCCACACCCCCGTGTTACCAGAAGTGTGCTCATCCAGCAACACCCACCTTTTGCTTCTTATTCTGTTTACCTTGTTTGTTGTCAAAACCCAGGGCTTTTTTTTGTAGCAGGAACTCCTTTGCATGTTAGGCCACACACCCCTAATGTAGCCAGTCCTAATGAGTTCCTGCCGTTGGGTGTGGCCTATTATGCTAATGAGTTCCTGCTGGGCGTGGCCAACTCGGGAGCCAGCCGGAACTCCGTTCTTGTGCGTTCCTGCCCAAAAATAGCCCTGGTACTTCCCCCCATCTTCTGCTCGTGGCCAGAGGGCACCTGGCAACCGTAGTGCTGTGTGCACCCCAAACTCAGATCAGAAGCAAGGATCTTACCGATTCCTGAATTAATACAGCTCAGGCGTAAAACCTTTCTGTAAAAAAGTTTCTGATTTTTGCTTCTCCAGGGAAAAAAGTACATTTTAACAAATGATATAAGATACGGGATGCAAATGCTGTTACTATAGAATACTTCTTTGCCCTATTGATTTAAATTTAATTTCGAGTCAGGCCATCTCATCCTGAATAAGTCATCTCTTGATGATTGTTCTTGGCACAAAATTCTGGAATAAAGAATAGGTAACCAAAAAAAAAAAAAATGAACTGCTGCCCATCCATAAGGCACTCAGTAACATTTTTTACTACTTAAAATATGCTCTCAAGTTTTATACTGCAGATGGAATCTCTTTGATAATTAAAATGCCAATGATGCCATGATCGTGAACATAAGGAACATGGGGAGAAGTTAATTTGAGAGGAATCTTTTCTGCCTCACTGTCGCAGTGCCTCTTAGTCCATAAATCTATTGATGCCGGATTGCTGCATGGCTCCTGGAAGACAGATAAATTATATCTATCTGCTAATTTCAAACAGCTGTAACTATGCTAATGCACTTTGATATGTCCAAACCTCCTCGCCCAGGTTCTGGTAATATTTCCCCAAAACATTCCCTGCCTCCATTTTGTAGGTTAAATACTGAGTATGCACACACACACACACACACACACACACACAGAGGGGTCATTTCCTGTGGGAGTGCACAGGAGCGGAGCTCCGTCAGTAAGGAGCCCAGGGGGTGGGCACATGCAGCAAGCCCTGCCCCCTGCTCCCAACAGCCCTCAGTCAGGCCACAAGGAGCAAGAAGCAACCAGGTAAGTTGCAGAGCCCCCCCCCCCAGCCCACCTTCAGGTACAAGCTCTCCCTCCTCTGTGCAGCTAGCAATCCAAAACAGTCCAGTGGGACCTTTAAGACCAAGTTTTATTCAGGTACAAGCTCTCCCTCCTCTGCAAGGGCAGATCTGCACATCCCCCCCCCAATAGCTAGCAATCCAAAGCAGTCTAGTGGAGCCTGAGTGGTGGGCATTGCCTTCTGACACACTTCCAGTGATGTCAGGGGGTGTGGCATATGTAAATAAGTTATGCTAATAAGTTATGCTAATGAGCTCCTGCACCTCTTTTTCTACAAAATGACCCCTGTAATGTGTATGCATGTGTGTATATATTCCCCTGTACTAACACCCAATGTGGAAAGGGTCAGTCCCAAGAAGTTAGACTGAAGCTTGCTTGTATTAGTTTAGCGCCTTGGTTTCCCCAGGATCCACTACAAACCATTTGACAGCAAATGTGCTTTTACTGAGATCAAGTCAACCTAGAACAGGGTAACTAAAAAAGACCAGGACCTACATCCATTCCAAGGCTCAGCACAGTCTATCTTGTTCAGTCCATACAACCCAAGGAAGCAGGCACTTGAGTTCATATCTTGACTCAGTTACAAAATTTTCAGACACCCCCTATTTCTCAGCCTCTTTTTTTTTGCCATCAAGTCACAGCCATTTTATAGTGACCCTGTAGCGTTTCCAAGGCAAGAGATGTTCAGAGGTGGTTTGCCGGTGCCTGCCTTTGTGTCGTGACCCTGGTATTCCTTGGTGGTCTCCTGCCCAAATACTAACCAGAGCTAATGCTGCTTAGCTTCCATGACTAGCCTGGACCATTCAGGACTGGGCTCCTCAAGCCTTACACAGTCTTAAAGAGTTTTACAAAGATAAAATAAGACGGAAGGAAGGTTATAAATAAGATGGATAGATAGATGCATCATACAGATGCTGCAGTTTCCTTATGGAGCTCAAGGTGGCTTACAATATAGATAAAGCACATAAAACACGTTAAAAACATTAGCAGAAAGAATTAAAATTGCGGCTAAGGACTGCTAGTGAAAACTAAATGCTGTCTTGAATGAAACCATCTTCAACTGCCTCTTGAAGTTCAAAAGGGAGTGGGACGGGCACACGTCCCTGAGGAAACTGTTCCATAATTGCGGGGCTGCCACTGAAAAGGCTCTCTCTCGTGTACTCATCGGTGATGGATTGCACAGAAAAGCAGGCTTTTAAAAATGCTGCTGGGTACAGGCAGTCAGGGAGGTTGTGAGTTAATCTTCCCTGGAGAGGAGAGCTTATGGGATTGGCTGCTCTGCTCACTCTCTGATTGGCCAACATCAGCTGAGAGGGGAAATAAAACAGCTGATCTGGAGGGGAAAGATTCATTCGCCTTTTGAGTCACTTTTGGTCTAAGATGGATAGATAGATGCATCATACAGATGCTGCAGTTTCCTTATGGAGCTCAAGGTGGCTTACAATATAGATAAAGCACATAAAACACGTTAAAAACATTAGCAGAAAGAATTAAAATTGCGGCTAAGGACTGCTAGTGAAAACTAAATGCTGTCTTGAATGAAACCATCTTCAACTGCCTCTTGAAGTTCAAAAGGGAGTGGGACGGGCACACGTCCCTGAGGAAACTGTTCCATAATTGCGGGGCTGCCACTGAAAAGGCTCTCTCTCGTGTACTCATCGGTGATGGATTGCACAGAAAAGCAGGCTTTTAAAAATGCTACTGGGTACAGGTAGTCAGGGAGGTTGTGAGTTAATCTTCCCTGGAGAGGAGAGTTTATGGGATTGGCTGCTCTGCTCACTCTCTGATTGGCCAACATCAGCTGAGAGGGGAAATAAAACAGCTGATCTGGAGGGGAAAGATTCATTCGCCTTTTGAGTCACTTTTGGTCTTGGCCTGAAACCTGAGGTCTGGATCAGTAGCCAGAGGGTTTAGCTTCTGATGGAGGAGACATTTGGGAGTCAGTGTTTCCTGACAGGCAATAGTCAGAAAAGTACTTCTACAGACAGAAGAAGAGAAATCCTATTGTCTTATATATATATCAAAATTGCTCTGAGGGAGAACTTAGGTTCTCAGGAAAGCTACACCACAGCCTCATACAGACAAAGGATACTGGATAAAGATTTGGCAGAAGGTCTGGGAAGTTAGAGAGAACTCCCAGAAAAGCCAAATAGTAAAAGGAGTTATTGCTTCTTAGGGACAAGGAAGAAGAAGAAGAGAAGAGATTGGATTTATACCCCACCCTTCACAACCCAAAGGTGTCTCAGAGCGGCTTACAAACTCCTTTCCCTTCCCCTCCCCACAACAGACACCCTGTGAGGTAGAAGAAGAAGAGATTGGATTTATACCCCGCCCTTCACTACCCGAAGGAGTCTCAGAGCGGCTTACAAACTCCTTTCCCTTCTCCTCCCCCTGTGAGCAGTGTTCCCTCTAAGCTGAGTTGGTGTGAGCCAGCTCACAGCTTTTTAGCCTCCA
>NW_015167581.1:8203-32946 GCF_001447785.1 Gekko japonicus | reverse complement strand
AAGGCCATCCAGCCAGGTGCAAGTGGAGGAGTGGGGAATCAAACCCGGTTCTCCCAGATTAGAGTCCGCGCACTTAACCACTACACCAAACTGGCTCTCCACTTAACCACTACACCAAACTTCCTGCCAGTTAAAGGGGCTGGGAAGAGAACCTGGTCTGTGATAAAGGGGAGAAGCTTAGACACCTCAGGAATTTGTGAAAAGAAGTAATATCTAAAAGAAGACCTAGAAATCTGAAGGAAGAAATCTAGAAACATCAATAAGAATCATACTAAACAAAGTATCTTTCAAAGAATGAATTAGAAAGCCTTGAAACAAAACTATAAATACACTCTCTTGAATGTTCTAAGAATTCAACTGTGTATATATTAGAAAGTTTTTTTTTACCTCAGCAATCTCAAAACCTTGATTCTTCCACTTGTACATATATTCCCTGCCTGTTTAATAAAATCTTTATTCTCTTTTTTGAAAGTTAATTTTGAAAGTGCCATTTCTTAAGGGTTTAGAAACTGGACAGCTCCTGTATTTTCAGTAGAGTTCTCAGCTGAGAAAAAGCCTAAACTAAATATCTAAACATAGGGTGGGACAGTAAAATCTTTTATGACAAAGAATATATACACACTACTGTAGGGCAACTCAGTCACCAAGGGAAACCGAAGATTTGGCGGAGGAAATCTGCCAGATAGTTGGGGAGATACAGGGGTTCATCATACCATCAAAAGAGCTTCTTTGACTGATGGGACAGTTAGAAGGGCCTCTGCCTGTCATCTTAATTTTGGACACAGAGGTAGTATGAAGGAACAGAAAAATGTGGAGAGACATCTGTTTTTACTAGGTATATCACAACATTACCGCATCTGAACCCCTTGTTAGATCAGTGCTGCTACTGAGGTCAAGTCTGGAAAAGCCATTGTCAGAGATAGCTTACATACGTTGGCACACATATCTCAAATCCTCTCTCTTCTTCCTGTAACATGAATTAAATTATTCTCTGCCTCTTTGCAATTGGCTTAATGGGAAAAAAAATTGAATTATTTCTGACTGACTTCACAGAGAACAAGAACTTATTTGGTGTCCACGAAGTCTGATCGTTCCCACAAAACAATAAGATTTTAAATAAAGTTCTCCATTTCACAAGAAGAAAAAGGATCACGATTGCTTCTTTAAATTCCAATTTGGTAACTCATAGAAAATTCAAGATAAATTACTCAATTACATATCATTCATTTATTGATTGCCAGTGCTAAATCTGTTCAAGAAATGCAAGTCACCCCGGGATTAAATAAAAATGTTACTTCGTTTTTAACACAGAGCAGATCACTTAATGTCTATATTGCATTTCATCTGCTCAGAAGGGTTATATTTTAACATCTTATTCTTGGAAGAGAGAGTCACATGAAGGGGGAAAAAACCCCTTCTGCTTTCTCTGTTGAAGCAGAAACACCCAGATCCGGACATCAAAATCCTACCAGCTGTAAAATCCAAAAGGGATTGATTCTTCAGGCTCCTCTTCCAGTGTTGGTGGGAAGCCCAACGGGTTCCCCAAAAGACTCGGGTTTGGACTGCACGGTGCTAGGGGTTGCCAATTCTGGACTGGAACATTCCCAGAAAATTGGGGGTGGACCCTGGGGAGGGAAAGGTTTGGATAGGGGTGGGCAGAATGAGTACGCATCTTGGGACCATATCCCTTGTATAAATGTTTCCCAAAAACATTTTGAGCAGTGCTAACCACACATAAGGAGCTGCGGTGGCTCAAGTGGTTAAGACGCTGAACTGCAGGCTGTGGAAGGTCAGTAGTTCAGCAGTTTGAGACCCAGGTGCCGCATGACGGAGTGAGCTCCCATCTCTGGCTCCAGCTCCTGCCAACCTAGCAGTTCGAAAGCAAGAAATTGCAAGTAGATAAATAGGTACCACTTCTGTGGGAAAGTAACAGCGTTCCGTTCGCCTTGGTGTTTAGTCATGCCGGCCACATGACCATGGAAACGTCTTTGGACAGCGCTGGATCTTCGGCTTTGAAACGGAGATGAGCACCGCAACCCTAGAGTCGGATTCGACTGGCTTTCGAGCAAGGGAACCTTTGCCTTTAACCACACATAAGAATGCTGTTACACAATGGCCATGGAGGCTACTCTACGCTTCCCCAATAAACACTTCAACAGATTTTGAATAGAGAATTAAAATATAAGTCTGAATTAGAACCATACATAGGGTTGCCAGCTATGGGTTGGGAAATACATGGATTTTGGGGGGTGGGGGGTGGAGATTGGGGAGGGTGGACCATGGAAACGTCTTTGGACAGCGCTGGATCTTCGGCTTTGAAACGGAGATGAGCACCGCAACCCTAGAGTCGGATTCGACTGGCTTTCGAGCAAGGGAACCTTTGCCTTTAACCACACATAAGAATGCTGTTACACAATGGCCATGGAGGCTACTCTACGCTTCCCCAATAAACACTTCAACAGATTTTGAATAGAGAATTAAAATATAAGTCTGAATTAGAACCATACATAGGGTTGCCAGCTATGGGTTGGGAAATACATGGATTTTTTGGGGGGGGGAGATTGGGGAGGGTGGGGGTTGGGGAGGGGAGAGGCCCCAGTGGGGCATAAGGCCACACAGTCCGCCCTCGAAAGCAGCCAGTTTCTTCAGGGGCACTGACCTCTGGAGTCTGGAGAGCAGTTGTGATTCTGGGTGATCTCCAGGACCCACCTGGAGGTTGGCAGCCCTGTATGGTTCAGCTGCAGTTCCTGCATCAGAACAGCTTTTCCGTCTGCAGAGGAGGGGGATGAGATCCCCCCCCCCCAATTCCCTCTCCAGTGGCACACTCCCAGTTTGCTCCACATGCTGTTCGTTTGGGCCCACAAGAGCACAATTGGGGGGGAGGCACAGAGCCCTGTGGTGGTAGGGAGCAGGAAAATTGCCTTCATGTAGCACAATTCTTCTCAGGCTTGGTTTGGTTACTGTGTGTGTTTCTAATTCATATTCATATTGCAGTCCTCCATTCAAGTCCTGTTGAAGTGTTCATCGTGCAACAGTGGAGTTGTCTCCATGGCCTAGAGTTGCCAGCTGCCACTTGGGAAATGCCTGGGGATATGGGGGGTGGAGCCTTGGGAGGACAGGGTGTCGAGAGGGGAGGAGCCTGTGAGTTGCCTAGAGTTGCCATCTCCCACTTGGGAAATACCTGGATATTTGGGGGTGGAGCCTGGTGACAGTGGAGTCTTGGGGTGGAAGGGGCCCGTGAGTTGCCTAGAGTTGCCATCTCCCACTTGGGAGACAACTGGAGGTTTGGGGTTTGAGCCTGGGGAGGGTGAGGTTTGGAGAGGGAGGGAATCTGTGTGGGCCCTGATGCCATAGAGCGCACCCTCCAAAGCAGGCATTTTTTCCAGGGGAAAAGACCTCTGTTGCCTGGAGATCCGTTGTGATCCTAGGAGATCTCCAGTCCCACCTGGAGGCTGAATTGCCTAATGTGGCCACCGCCTGTGAAGGCTATTATGGGCAGTTAGTGCTGCTCAGGGGTCATTTCCTATGGGAGCGCATGGGAGCAGAGCTCCAGCAGTAAGGTACCCAGGGGGCAGGTAGATGCAACAAGCCCCGCCCCCTGCTCCCAGCAGCTCTCAGTCAGGCCACGAGGGGCAAGAAGCAGCCAGGTAAGTTGCAGAGGCCCTCCCCCTGGCCCACCTTCTCCGAGGACACATCTGCATGCCCCCCCCCCAATAGCTAGCAATCCAAAACAGTCCAGTGGCACCTTTAAGACCAAGTTTTATTCAGGTACAAGCTCTCCCTCCTCTGCAAGGACAGATCGGCATGTTCCTCCCCCCAAAAAAACAGTCCAGTGGAGCCTGAGCGGTGGGTGTTGCCTTCTGACACACCTCCGGTGATGTCAGGGGGTGTGGCATATGCAAATGAATTATGCTAATGAGCTCCTGCACCTCTTTTTCCACGGAATGACCCCTGGTGCTGCTCAAAATGATTTTGGGGAAAACATTTATCAGAGGGATACCCTGCCATGCCTTCCGTCCATTTTTATATCCAACAGAGCTGGTATCAGAGGTCGTTGAACAAAGTAACAGAGACGATGCTTCCTCTTTGCTTCTGCTGAGCATGCACACTGTTCCAGATTCTGGCAAGAATCCTATGAGAGTTGTTGAGGAACTATATCGCCTTAGACTACAAATGAGGGTGGATGTGGCAAGTATATTAGAACTATCCAGTATTTTTTTTTTTTTTTTAAAAACCACCTCTCTTGATATAGAAACATAAAACTGCTGGCACATGCTAGAAGTTGGCCTCCATGCATTCTGTACATTGGGCGAATTTCCCACAAGCATGCACTCAAGATACAGGTGAGTGGAGCCCACTACTACTGTCCAACTCCACTGAGCAAAGTTTGAAGCCTTCCTCCAGCCTAAGGGGCATTCTTCCAACTCAAGAGGATCTCTCATTGGAGGAAGAGTTGCTTAAGTTGAATGGAGGCTGCTCAGGCTGGTGGAAGGCTCCTTGAAGGACGGTTAACAGCTTCCCACCTGCAGTCCGAAATGGTACAATCCAGGATGAGATGTTTCTGCCTGTGCACCTCAACTAGGATTGTTCAGAGAACTGTTCTTAATTCCTCTTGAACCAGTTTTCTCTCTGAAATACAGACATTTGTTTCTTTCCCCCTCTTTTAGGAATCTGGGGTCTGTTTCTAATCAATTTCATTTTGATCAAAAAGGAATTTGAAGAGGACTTCCGGCGGTGTGGCGCTGCGTCTGGGCGCGTTCCTCGGAGCTCCCGAGGACGCCCTCTCCCGTGCGCGTCTTCGGAGCCCCCCGAGGTTCGGGGGAGCTCTGCTCGCTTCTCCTGGAGGGAGAGCGAGTGCAGGAGGCTTGGCCGGCCCCCCGTTTCCATGGCAAGGGTGGGGGCGAGACTGGCTTGCCTCGATGCAGGAGCGTCAGGCAGCAGGAAACATGGCTGCCATGTTTTCCTAACAGCAGCAGCCAGCCATGTTTTTAAACCTTTTATGTTTTTGCTGCACGGGTGAGTGGGCACATCACAATTGGTGAATCAGCTACAGACCCTCCTCCTTTGAATCTGATGGGAAAAATAGAAGACAGAGACCCCCTGTGAATATCCCTTGATGCAAAACGAAGCAGCCGTGGAAAGTTAAAAGGACCTGAAAGAGACGAAAAGCGACGGGGGGATGTATATTACCTCCGTTTAACTACAGACAACATTAATTCTATTAAAGAGACTTAAGGACTTATGGACTGTTTGTTTCCTTGTGTTGATGTCAAAATTAAAGGAAACATATCGAGATTGGATTAATAGAGAGTGATTGTGATAAGCGAAAATGGCGGTGGCGGACGAGGAAGCTATCGAGGGCTCAGCCAGTGACTTATTGTCTGCTGAACTTATGGGAGAACGGTTTCAAAAAGTGTTAGCAAATATAGCGAGACAAGCCTCTGAAAAGGCGGTGAAACAAGCATGTAAGGCAGCTTGTGAGAACTTTTTTAAAAATCTCCCAGGCGTAAAGACAGAAGAGAAGGGCAATGAAGAACAAAGGCAAGAAACGAGATGGGGGGCTGAGGCTCAGGAACAAGAAAATGAGACCCATAATATCCTACATATGGCCAAAGAAGGAGAATTACAAGAGGTTAACACCCAGGTTTGCATATTGGAGTATCAAAGGAAGCTCCCAAAAAAAAAAGGGAAAAGAGGCTTGCTGGAGCTTACGGCCAGGAAAAGGATAAGAACAATAAAAGGAAGGAAATTAAGGAAAAGAGTGATGAGGTTTAACAGCTCCAAATATTCGAACAAGACTACAAAAGGGTCTGAACAAGAATTATGGAAACTCAGGACTTTAGGAAAAGATATACAAGAATTTAAAAATTTAAGACATGTGGAAGAAAACAGGAGAAATCTAGATAAGAAGCAAATCGAATTTAATGTGATTGTAATGGCTATAATGACAGATATGTGTTAGGTATAAGCACTGCTATGTATGCTTAAACAGAAATTATGGATGTAAGATGTCAGGATTTATCTATTCCCCCCCTTTTTTTCCCCTGTTCAGATCCTCTCGACATGAGTTAGCTTGATATGGATCCTGTGGGGATGTTAGAAGTATGAAAGTTATTTGTGTTATTAAAATATTGAAGCGAAATTTAAGTTTAATTTCAGTGATGAATTTAAAAGGTAATAAATAGAAAAGATGGTCGTAAGATGTAAGGTTAGCGAAACATAGAATATGGGGGGACATCAGAAGTATGATATTTATTTGATTTATGAAATTATTGAAAGCAAGATTTAAGATTAGCCCTGAAGGTATGTTATTACGAATTGCTGATGCAGATATCAGAGGCAATAGGTAAATGGATACAAGATTAGTTGGTAGTTTAAGCTAAATTGAGCTGTCCTTGATTTGGGAATGTGAGAGAGATAATTGCGTAAGGATGATGAACTGAGTGGTAGTAGAATGGCTATTTGCAGGACATGTGGTGTGATATGGCTTGCTATTTTTGCATCGGTTTGTAATTTTTATAAGTTTGAAACTGACTAATGAATTAATAATTAGCAGGATACACGAATCAATTCTCTCAGTAAACTCAAGATTGATAGGTTTGAGTTAAGGGTATTGATGATTTAGACTCTAGGAATGAGCTAAAGTGGTTTTTCCAGAAATGTTAGATAAACGGAGGAACAATAAAAAACCAAAGATATTAGTTTAAATAATTTTTTGAGCACAATGGGGGAAACAATTCTTAATTCTTTATTTATCGTTTATGCATTCTATATTTATTTGACATTATGATGATGCCCCAAACGGAGTTGAGGTTTTTTGTGTTTGTTACTGTTTTACATGTTTGTCTGTCTCTTACTGTAAAACTCAATAAAAAAATATTTTGGAAAAAAAACATTAAAAAAAAAATTTACACTTCCCAACTCGGGAAATCTCACCATAGTCCTCACACTTCATTGTTTTATCTCCGGACAAACTCATCGAAGCCCCTGTCTATACATTTGAACCTTATTTATTTATTTTTATTTATTAATCTCATTTGCACCCCGCCCTCCCCACAAAGCAGGCTCAGGGTGGCTCACAGTCAATGCATAAATACAATTAAGACACCATAAAATCATCTAAAAACAATTCAAGTTATAACCAATACAAAGCTTAAAACCTATTGTTTACCAGGCCCAAGTAATCTTGGTGAAATAGCTTCATCAGCCGGTGTACTGGTTGCTCTCCAGATTGGGACTGGTATGTAGGAAAAGTGCTAAAGGGGGGAGAGGAGACCATAGACAAGGTTCCCTGGAGAGGTGGCATAAAACTTCCCTAAATAAAGAGGAATGTGCCTGGAGTGTTCCGTGGGCTGCTTGTAGGTGGGGAGGGGATTCATCCCAGCCCCCCCTCTCGCCCCCAGCCCCCCACCACAGATGATCAACACTGTCAAAACAGACAGAGCCAGCCATCTGTTAGGAGGAGAAATTCTCAATTACAGCAGCTGCTACAAGGGACCTCTGGATTGGGGCCAAGCTAATTAGTTTACAATGGAAGACATTTTTTTTAAAAAAAAACAACATGACATACATTTGAGTAAACAGATATGAAGTAAAATATATTTGGCCACGTTTACAGGACCGATGTGAACTTGTAGGGTTCCTTTTTATTTTTACCGGTGTTCCATGTTGTCACACAGTAAGAAATGGCAACACCATGTGTTCAACATGGATGCTTAACAGAGAGATAAAGCGAATTCATGCTCCTTGAAGGGCAGGGCTTTGCCCCCCTTTTGTGTGAGTGAGTGCAATCCTAAACAGAACCAGTTTGGTGTGGTGGTAAGGAGAGTGTGGACTCTAATCTGGGAGAGCTGGGTTTGATTCCCTATTCCTCCACATGCAGCTGCTGGTGTGACCTTGTGTCTGTCACAAGTTCCCTCAGAGATGTTCTCTCAACGGCAGTCCTCTCAGAGCTCTCTTAGCCCCACCTACCTCACAGGGTGTCTCTTGTGGGGAAGGGAAGGGAAAGGAGTTTGTAAGCTGCTCTGAGACTCCGAGTGAAGGGCGGGGTATGAATCCAATCTCTCTTCTAAACTGAGTTAGGTAAAGGTAAAGGTTCCCTTGCTCGAAAGCCAGTCGAATCCGACTCTAGGGTTGCGGTGCTCATCTCCGTTTCAAAGCCGAAAAGCCAGCGCTGTCCGAAGACGTTTCTGTGGTCATGTGGCCGGCATGACTAAACACCAAGGCGCATGGAACACTGTTACCTTCCCACCGAAGTGGTTCCTATTTATCTACTTGCAGTTTCTTGCTTTCGAACTGCTAGGTTGGCAGGAGCTGGAACTAGAGCCACCAACTCAACTCAACTCAAACTACACAGGTCTGAACTTCCTTGACTGGTTTTCCTTTCCTCACAGCAGCTGTGGGGAGTAATTTTTAAAGCCTGTGGGGGCCTTATTTGTCTCAGGAGGACCATGGGGTGGAGGGAGGGAGACCTCTTCCCCGACATGCTATTTCCCTGAGCCGAAATGGCCCCGATGGGGAATTATTTGCATAACTTTGGAGCTACGTGTGGAGGGAGAGGGTTTGAAGGACTGGCACTGTGTAAACTGTTCTGGGAAAGTAGGAAGGAAATGCAGCAGAAAGACAGGTTTCCCCCTCCTGTTTCTCTCACCTGGGTATAGGGTTGCCAGCTCTGGGTTGGGAAATACCTGGAGACTTTGGGGGTGGAGCTGGGAGAGGGCGGGGCTTGGGAAGGGGAGGGGCCTCAGCAGGGTACAAGGCCACAGGGTCCACCCTCCAAAGCAGCCATTTTGCCCAGGGGAACTAATCTCTGTAGTCTGGAGGTGAGCTGTAATTCCTCAGGATCCCCAGGTCCCACCTGGAGGCTGGCATCCCTATCAGACAAGCATCATCTCTGTAGGCCTGATACAAACTGCTCCACTCCTATCACACACAGAAACTCATGTCTGTATATTGCCCCTCCGTATGAGTTTTAGGTAAAGGTAAAGGATATTATATATTATATTATATAACATTTATATTTTATATCTGCAAAGACGGTGCTTTCTTTTAATAGTTCCTCGAGGACTCTCTTTTAACCAGCCAACTGATCTTACTTTGCAGAGCTTTCTCTCTCCCTCTTTCTTCCTCTCTCTTTCTGCCTGTCTTTGCTTGAGGCCACTTATCATTCCGAGCCTTTGAATAAACCCCTTCCTTCATTTATATCTTTACCTTGAAGGGTCTCTCAGGCACTCATCAACGTCCCTCGAGCCTTCACTTTTCCCAAGTCTATTACTGTATCATCTTGAATCGTCTCCCGATCACTGTTTTTACAAACCTCTATTATTTTATCTGGCTTTCCTTGAAGCCCTGCTTAATTTGTTTGTAGGCATCATTAGCCCTCCAGGGCCCCGGTCACACGGAAGGTTTTGGCGGAAGAGGGACGGATCGGGGGCGCAGCAAATGGGCGCGAGCCCACCACAACATCTGGGAATCGGCATGCACCCGTCCCCGGTCCGTCCCTTCCGGCCTAAAACCCGCTGCAAAAAAAACCCCAAGTAAAAGGTAGCACCAACCTGGAATGGCGCAGCAAGTGCGGCCGTGAGATCGCCGGCGCACCCTTCTGCAGGAGCAATCGAGGCTCCCGGCCGACTGCGCACGTGCACACATGCGCAGTTTAGCTGCCTTGGTCTCCCTGCAGTGGCTTCCCCCCGGCATATGGTCATGCCAGGGAGCAACTGCACGGCGGCTCAGGGGATCTATCTGATCCCACCGCCGTGTGTCTCTTTTGGTGCGGCTTTAAAAAGTTGCACTTCGGCCGTTCTTTTTTCCCACGTGTGGCAGGGGCCCAGGTCAGGTGGCACGCAACAAGACCAAACCTTTTCCAGAGCCCGTTTTGAGGCACTCCCTTTCCGTTGTACTGAAAGGTAAATTCACTCGAGTTCCAATGCATGAGCGTAGATGCCCATGCATGGCTAAAAAGGATGGAATCAGTTACTCATGTCCTCCTGTTCTGCAGATTCTATCAGAAGGAACGAGACCATCTTATACTACCCCTTCTGTCTAGATTTAGCCCTCTGCAGTCTTATCTTGACTTTAGGCCAGAAGTCCTTTGTAAATTCCTCTTAGAAGATGTTCAGAGCTCAGTGACTTACGCTGTGGCCAAATTTTGTTGCTTAGCTACTAGGAAACGTAAACGTATTTTAGCTGAAAAAATTGTATGATTCTCCTTTTAACATTATTTTATGTTGCTAATTTTATTGTGTTGTTTATGTTTAGATACTATTCCTATGTTATTACTGTTTTTAATAACTCTGATTCTATTAAATTTTCCAGGCAGATCTGATGAATTTAATATCTCCCTCTCCCCTTTCATACTGTTCTAACAAAATCACCTCTAAGGTGGCCAAATTTTGCCCCTCGGCAAGATCAACAAGGAAGCAGCAGGTCAAGTCTTCATATGAATTGTCTCTACTATTGCAATCGGCCTGCCAGGCTGCCTGGGAATTGTACTGTTTGCAAATGTGCTGATAACTAGGAGTGTCAATCGTGACTGATCTATGATTGTAACTAATAAAGAAAGAAAGCAACAAGGCCAAACATGGAAAGTGCTGTCGCTCCAACTCTAATCAAGGTTCACAAATGCCTATGACAAGGAACACGCGGGCTCAATTTGCACCTGCAGAGACGGACTATACGTAACTTAACATCAAATAAAGCTCCAAAGTATTCCAATTCTTAAACAATTCTTGTTATTTAAATGTTCTTATTTAAATATACTGTTCAAAACCATTGGCACACAGATAAGTTAAGAACTTGAAGGAAACTTTACAATCCCAGAAAAAAAAAAACTTTCACTGTTTCAAAATGAAGAAAAAGGCTTCTCAATTCCAAACTGGAAAAACACAAATGTCCATAAAGCAAGTGAATCCGGTTCTTAAGACTTGAGGCAAACTAAATGATGAGTTGCAGTCGGCCCATCCTCCATATTTTCAATGGGTTATGGATCCTTTCATCAGGACTGCACATCAATGGATTCTCCCAGAAAGTAGTGCCTCCAAAACCGCCTTGTTTTACAGCAACAGGAACTCCCTCAGAACAATCTCTCCAAACTGCTTTATTTGTCTTTATTCATGATGAAAACGTGTTGCCTCCCTCTGTAGGCATTCCCTCATCTAAGCATGTAAAGACGGCTCTCCTGCAGAGATGGAGGCAGGGAAGATCACTGATGGGCGTAATGGATGGAACTTATAACTGTATAACGTATCTCCCACGCAGAAAGCTGTTGTAAGAGCAATGTACTATTTAAACCTTAAGTCGCACTTTGGCCTCGTGAGGGTCTACTCTACAGAGATTGTGGGTTCCCCCCCCTTAATCTGCTGCCTCAAAAATAAAAAGTATCTAAAAGATGGAGAAGATAATTGACACAAAAATATTAGCTTGCTTTCCACCTGGCAAGTCAGAAGGTGTGATCACACAAGCAGTTTGACCGGACAGGGCCACTCCTCCCCTCCCGATCAAATGGGCATGATCAAATAGACGCATCTGGCTCCTGTACCCCAATCATCCCTACCTTGTGCTAGAACGACTCCCACGTGGGCTAAATGGCCACCGGCAAATTCCAATGGCTACCTTGCCATTGTGGGTTTCTTGGCATCTGATCACCTGGCCGCACCATGGAAATGCACGAGCGATGTGATGGTTCCACTCCATTTCCGTGTGTCCTTTTTTCTCCAACCCCACTCCGATGCACACTTCAGCGTCCCGATAGAACATGGCCAGGAACGTGTGTGTGTTTGCCAGCTTCTGGGTACACAGAGGAGGACTTAGGGAAAAAAACCCTCAACCAACCCAGCCACGGGTCCATGGTTGCTGCATGTTAGCAATGTGAATGACCAACCGCGGGCACGCAGCACTATGATGCCAGCTGAGGGGACGCCATGGGATCGACACAAAGTGCCTCAAACTCAAGCGGCTTATTTAGAGCCGATATACTGCCACAGCAAACTGCTCGTGTGACCACACCCAGAGTATTATTTTATTGTTTACAAGACAAATACAACATGCAACCCTCTTTATTCAATTCCAATTTATCGCATATGGCCAATGGCCGTTACAAATACAATAAAAAGCTAAAGGTAAAGGTTTCCCTTGCTCGAAAGCTAATCGAATCTGACTCTAGGGGGTGGTGCTCATCTCCAATGAGCCAGCACTGTCCGAAGACATTTCCATGGTCATGTGGCCGGCATGACTAAACGCCAATGTGCACGGAACTCTGTTACCTTCCCACCAAAGTGGTACCTGTTTATCTACTTTCAATTTCTTGCTTTCGAACTGCTAGGTTGGCAGGAGCTGGGGCCAGAGACGGGAGCTCACTCCGTCATGCGGCACTCGGGTCTCGAACTGCCGAACGACAGACCTTCTGGTCTGCAGCTCAGTGTCTTAACCTCTGAGCCACATAATACAGTAAAAGCTATAAAATACAGGATAAAATCTGCACTAAAACACAGGGATTAAGAATAGAAAATATGTATCGAGCATAAAACTGGCTACATTCTTAAAATAACATAAAATATTTTTTTTAAAAAACGAAGACATGTCTCCTAAATCAGGCCATGGTCAAGCATGATGAGGCATGTTAATCTAGAGGAGGAAGACATGTTCTGAGACACCTGATTTTTAGCCACTCCCATTATTTCTATGGATGATGTCTTTCACTCCCAATGCTGGGGCCTATTTAGTCCCCATAACATAAGAGAACATAAGAGAAGCCAATGCTGGATCAGGCCAATGGCCCATCTGGTCCAACACTCTGTCACACAGTGGCCAAAAATACCAGGTGCCATCAGGAGGTCCAGCAGTGGGGCCAGGACACTAGAAGCCCTCCCACTGTTGCCCCCCCCCCAAGCACCAAGAATACAGAGCATCACTTACCCCAGACCGAGAGTTCCTATCTATACCTTGTGGCTAATAGCCACTGATGGACTTCTGCTCCATATGCTTATCTAATTCCCTCTTGAAGCCGCCCATGCTTGTAGCCACCGCCACCTCCTGTGGCAGTGAATTCCATGTGTTAATCACTCTTTGGGTGAAGAAGGAGTTCCTTTTATCTGCCGCTCAGCAGTTTCATGGAGTGCCCACGAGTTCTTGTACTGTGAGAAAGGGAGAAAAGTACCTCTTTCTCAACCTGCTCTATCCCATGCATAATCTTATAAACCTGAATCATGTCACCCCTCAGCCGTCATTTCTCCAAGCTAAAGAGCCCCAAGCGCTTTAACCTTTCTTCATAGGGAAAGTGTTCCAACCCTTTTATCTGCACTTTTTCCAATGCTATAATATCCTTTTTGAGGTGTGGTGACCAGAACTGTACACAGGACTCCAAATGAGGCCGCACCATTGATTTATACAGGGGCATTATGATACTGGCTGATTTGTTTTCAATTCCCTTCCCCACAGGGGATGTCCTTCACACTGCTTTGACTTTTCCGGCTTCATTCCTGTGAGGAAAAGTGAAGGAACTGCATTGGCTGGTGATGTTGTAGCGCAGGCTGAACTTGGCACGGGTAGTTCAGCCATCATTAACGGTAAACCCATAGGGAGAGCTGCTATGGTGGTGGGGAACATGTTCGACATTTCCCTCGCCTCAAACCTAGGTCTTGATTTGAGGCAGAAGATCCTGCCTCTGGTCCAGTTTGAAAATGTGGGTTCATGGGGAAAGAGCTAGGAATGGAATTCTTCATCTCTCCCCATCAGATTGACGGGTGTTTTTCTTTCTTTCTTTCTTTCTTTCTTTCTTTCTTTCTTTCTTTTTACCATCAAGTCACAGCTGACTTATGGCAACCTTGTAGAGTTTTCAAGGCGAGAGATGCTCGGAGGTGGTTTGCCACTGCCTGCCTCTCCATAGCAACCCTGGTATTCCTTGGTGGTCTCCCATCGAAATACTAGAACCTATGAACATGAGGGAAGCCATGTTGGATCAGGCCAATGGCCCATCCAGTGCAACCCTCTGCGTCACACAGTGGACAAAACCCAGGTGCCATCAGGAGGTCCACTAGCAGGGCCAGAACTCCAGAAGCCCTCCTACTGTGGCCCCCCAAACACCGAGAATACAGAGCATCACTGCCTCAGATAGCGTGTTCCATCTGTACCTTACGGCTAATAGCCACTGATGGACCTCTGCTCCATATGTTTATCTGACTAGGGCCGACCCTGCTTAGCTTCCCAGATCTGAGGAGACCGGGCAAACATGGGCTATCGAGGTCAGAGTGGACCTCTATGTAGGAAGACATAAGAAGGAGATTGTTTTTACAAGCTAATGTTTCAGTTTCAAATTACAGCTTTGGAAAGCTCAGAAGAAAGGTATGCTGAATGCGACAGATGCGAGTACCACCTTGGATCACACTAGGGAACCGAGAACGTGGTGGTCCTTATGGAGAATGTCATAGTTTGTGCAGTCAAATGAAGGGCTCAAACTTTTCTGTAAAGTAGAAGCCCTTTGGCTAATTGCATCTCTCAGGAGTGAGGGGAGGGATTTCTCTTAAGGGAAAGAAAAAATCCTCTTCCCTCAGAGGCTGGTTTTTAAATGGGAATAGCTTGGCTCTAGGAGTGCATTACCTGGACAGATGTAAGAAGGTAGAAGCCCCATAAAGACCCATTCAGAGTGCTTCAATCTTTGCTACTGGAACCAGTGGGCAGCAAAAGTGGTTGGATTTGGCTGCTTCCTGTCCACACGCAGTATGAAGGGCCAAATGGGCAAAACATGTCTAATTCCCTTGGGTGGTTCAAAAAGTCCACAAGAGAGGAGAAGAAAAAGAGAATGGATTTATACTTTGCCCTTCACTCAGAGTCTCAGAGCGGCTTACAATCACCTCCCCTTCCTCTCCCCACAACAGGCCCCCTGTGAGGTAGGGGGGGGGGCTGAGAGAGCTCTGACAGAAAACTGCTCTGGAGAGAACAGCTCCAAGAGAACTGTGAAAGACTCAAGGTAACCCAGCTGGCTGCATGTGGAAGAGTGGGGAATCAAACCGGTTCTCCCAGATTAGGGTCTGCCACTCTTAACCACTACCAGGGGTCATTTCCTGCAGGAGCACACAGGAGCGGAGCTCCAGCAGTAAAGAACCCAGGGGCTGGGCACATGGCCCCACTTCCTGCTCCCAGCAGCCCTCAGTCAGAGCAAGAAGCAGCCAGGTAAGTTGCAGAGCCCCCCGGTCTAAAACAGTCCAGTGGCACCTTTAAGGCCAAGTTTTATTCAGGTACAAGCTCTCCCTCCTCTGCGAGGACAGATCTGCATGCCTCCCCCAATAGCTAGCAATCCAAAACAGTCCAGTGGAGCCTGAGCGGTGGGTGTTGCCTTCTTACACACTTCCGGTGATATCAGGGGGTGTTGCATATGCAAATGAGTTATGCTAATGAGCTCCTGCACCTCTTTTTCTATGAAATGACCCCTGACCACTACACCAAACTCAATGCTAGTCTCTCTCTTTCTTTACAGCTTACTTACAGCTATCCTGAGCTATGCAGGTCAACACACACACACACATCTGCAAATGTAGGCTAAGATAACATTAAAAAGTCAAAGAAGTAGCCCCTCCAATTGTCTGGCAACATTGGAAAGCTCACCAGAAAATGGAAGACGAGGAGGAGGAAGAAAAAAAACATGACGGTGCAAGTTGGGGAGTGGTTGGAAATCCCGTGATTGGTCTGGTGGGAAAGGGAAATGGAGTCAAACCTTTGGGGAGGAAGCAGAGGGTGGTGATATTTCCCTCTCCCCAGACCCTGTGCGCCCCCCTCCTGTCGTTCCCTTTTTCAGGAACACTGCTGCCCAGGTCTCAAAGAAGCAAGGATGTACTATGCACAAAACAGGAATGCGTAAAGTGTGATTGTCGTCGTACAATGAAGAAAAAAGTAAAAGGCAGCACAACAGCTGAGGGGGAAAAAAAGAAATGTGGCCCTGCTGAATGTAGGCCAGCTCCATTATTTACATTAAATACATGATTCTCTCCCAAGCTACGCTAAGTTATACCAATTAGGCTTGGGTACAGAACATTAACGTTTGAGTACAGATCATTAACTGTGGGTACTGAAGATTAACTGCTTGTGTCAAGATCACTGAGGTTTCTTTCGGAAAGCAGAGTTCCAGCATTGGGTATTTTATTTCCGGTGGGCTTCCAGAATGTTAGCTCCCATCCATTATTTGTGGCTTTCTAGAAAGATCCCTGATCGGTGCCAGTGAGTTTGGGCACCGACACTGTGATGATATGCTGTGTCTTCCCGACAGTGACGAGTCCTGGATCTCAGTTTCCTATTCACAAGCTGAACAGACACCAGCTGGAGGTGATGGACGAGAGGCTGATCTCTACAGTTCTCCAGCAAACCAAGCCTGAGGCAGCTGCCTCGCTTTGCCTTGTGACAGAGCTGGCCCTGTTGGTCGGTGCATGCTGGGAAGGGAAGAAAACCAGAGCACTGCCACCCAAAATGTTCGTCCATCATCCCAAAGGATTGGATTGGCCAGAAGGTGGGGAGGGGGGGGGGGGCCGGCGGCCCCCCCCCCCGCGGGGCCAAGGGGCGGCGGGGGGGAAGTGCAGCGCCGGAGAAGGGGCCATTCCCGCCCGCCGCCGCCAAGAAAGGCAGTACTGAGGCCAGGCCTGGCTTCGGCCGGGAGGAAAAGGCGCCGAGGTGGGCAGGCGAGCAAGCTCGGAGGGAAGCCAGCTGGGCCGGGCGGGGCCAGGGCTGTACTGCAGTCTGCGCCTCCCCTCTCCGCCTCACCTTCCCTCCCTCCGGGCCCAGCTCCGATGTCGACGGCCGCGCTCTCTCTTCCCACCCCCGGGAATCCGAGGAGGGACGGAGGAGGAGGACTCCTGGAGGAAGCGCTGCAGCCGCGTCCCCCACCCCATCTAGGGGGTGGTGCCCCATTGGGGGAAGGAGAAGGAGGTGGCAGCACTGCTGCAGCTGAGGGGGAGGAGGAGAAGGGAGACCCGACGGTGAGGCCAGGGCCGGGCAGGAGAGGCCAAGAAAGAGGCGGCGGCAGCAGTGGGGGGGGGAGGAGGAAAGCGCCGCACCCTGCTCAGAGAAGGGGCCCCTCCTGTCCCCCCCAGGGCAGGAGAGGCCGAGAAGGGCGGCGTCTGGGTCTGCTCAGGACGGTGGGGGGGGCGGGGGAAGGAGGAAAGCGCCGCGCGGCTGCTCTGCAGCCCGGCGGCAGAGTTCCTCTCAGCCCTGCTCCCCCCAGCTGCTGGCCAGGCGTGTTGGCGCCCCTGCGCTCTCCTCCCACCCTAACGGCCGGCTCGCGCTTTAGGCGAAGGCCTAGTTCGCCTAGCGGGCGAGCCGGCCCTGCCTGCCCCAGAGGCCGGCCCCGGGGGGGAACTCCACCCCCACGTGCACATCACCCGGAAGTGACGCAGGTACGCCGGGCACGCTGGGGGCGGGGCCACAGTCATCCGAGGGAAAACTCTCTGGTTTTCCCTCAAATGGTCCTGGCCCCACCCCCAGCATGCCTGGCATACCTGCGTCACTTCCGGGTGATGTGGATGCGGCGCGCACTCAAGACACCAGCCGGGACTCCCCCGCTGCGGTAAGTTTCTGACTTGGCAACCCTACCACATGGCCATCCGGTGTTGTATACCGCCTGCATGTCGCCTTGACAGCCAAAGGGCTACTTTTTCTTTGTATTTTTCTTTTCTTTCCTGAAAGCTAAATATTCCAGAAAGAGGAGCTTTTATTTTTTTAAAAAAGACGCCGCTCGACCCATCTGTTGAACAGAAAGGAGAGAAAGGAAGCAGCGCAGGCAACCAGTTCCAGATTTCTCGTGCAAATTTTAAAAGCTGCATAATTGACTAATTACATTTAATGTTGCAAAGGAAAGCGGCGAAGAAGGATGGAAGTGCCACAATTATAATTGCATTAGAGCATGGGAACTAAAGATCTAGCTTTGTAGCCATTATGTCAATAGCAAAATTGCCATTAATGTTGACTGGGGCAAGACAGGGCCTTGTGAGAGAAATAACTGACATCATCCCCAAATATCGAACTGATGAGGAAAATCTATCTGCAATGCAGCTGGTTTAGATGCAATGTCAGGAAGAAGAAGAAGAAAAAACCCCACTATGATCAGATGAAAGCTCTGGTAGAGTTTAACTGTGCATGGCTCTAACTAGACCAGCTGCCAGAATCCAACCCTGCCAACGCCAAAGGGAACTGGGTTGGGTTTAGCACATTGGAGGTTGGAATGCCAATGCTGGTTCTCCTCCACAGCCTGCACAGAATCTGTCCAAGTGGTCCCGGCAGAGTGCCATCTTGACTACACCGCATTCAAGATGCTCTCTAGAAAGTCCTCAGAAGGGTGTGTATCCAATCAGGACAACTTCTAGTGCACAACAGAAACTGGACACACCTCATTTTATCCCTGTTGCTATTGTTGCTATAGTGGGGAGATTTTTGTTATTTGTTTACCTACAAAAACGCTGCACAAAACGTTTTCCGACGGCAATAGCAGCAGTGATGACTGAGAGGACAGCCAGCTGGGAAGAGCCTTCAAGCGCTCCCATCTGGGATAGATGCTCATGTGGAGGACAAGCCAAGGGAGCGGTCTGAACCTTCCTACTCAAGACGGTGTGCGTCCTGATCCTGTTTTCCATTCACGCAGGGGTCATTTCCTGCAGGAGCACACAGGAGTGGAGCTCCGGCAGTAAAGAGCCCAGGGGGTGGGGACATGCAACAAGCCCTACCCCCTGCTCCCAACAGCCCTCAGTCAGAGCAAGAAGCAGCCAGGTAAGTTGCAGAGGCCTCCCCCGGCCCCACAGTCCAAAACAGTCCCTTAGCACCTTTAAGACCAAGTTTGATTCAGGTACAAGCTCTCCCTCCTCTGCAAGGACAGATCTGCACACACACCCCATCAGCTAGCAATCCAAAACAGTCCAGTGGAGCCTGAGCGGTGGGTGTTGCCTTTTGACACACTTCCGGTGATGGCAGGGGGTGTGGCATATGCAAATAAGTCATGCTAATGAGTTATGCTAATGAGCTCCTGCACCTCTTTTTCTACGAAATGACCCCTGCATTCACGGATTTGTATTCCGATTTCCAACTGGGAACCGGGGGGGGGGGGGGGTGTTCATACACACTGAATAATGCAGTTTTGATCCACTTCAGCGACCTTTTGCAAGTGGATGTTGCCATTACAGCCGGGTCCTTTCTGCACTCATAACTTACTGCAGAGTGTCTGAGCGGTCAAGCCTTTAATCTTGACTTTGGATTTCTAGGCCTGCCATCCGCACCAGTCTTACATCATCCAGTGCATTTATTCTGCAGCTACAATTTTAAAAAAACAAACCTGCACTTTTCTCAACTGTGGTGGAGCATCGCTTTTGACATGCGTGGGGGGGTGAAATCCATTTTTTTTACATTTATGTTAATATCACCCTATTGCAGTTGTGCAGTAGCGTCCAGCAACCAAAGGCTCCCCATGGGTGGTGGGAAAGGGCGGCATAGCCTGCAGTGAGCTGGCTGGCTGGGTTGTGCTGAGGTGTTTTCAGCAGCTTTATTCCATGTACCATAAACAGCTATTTTGGTTGATCACCTGGAGTGACGATGACCACGCACAGACTTCTGTCAACAAGGTTGAAGCTGCAACCAAAACCACTTTTCTTTTTCTTAATTGAGGTGGGAATGGCAGTGGTGCTTTGGAACTTTAGACCCCTGGATCCTTGACTTCATCGCCTCTGGGGGACACCCCCCCCCTTGGCTTAACATCATCAGCTGTCCTTGCAGAGTCTGCCCCTGGTCTTGGTTTCCTGACTTTCCACCCCCCTCCAGTGCAAGACCCGACCTTGGCACTTTAGACCCACGGATCCTCAACTTCCTCGCCTCTGGGGACCCCCCGCTTGGCTTAACATCAGGGGTCATTTCCTGCAGGAGGACACATGAGCGGAGCTCAAGCAGTAAAGAGCCCAGGGGGTGGGCACATGCAACAAGCCCCACCCCCTGCTCCCAGCAGCCCTCCGTCAGAGCAAGAAGCAGCCAGGTAAGTTGCAGAGCCCCCCCTGCCCCCCCGGTCTAAAACAGTCCAGTGGCACCTTTAAGACTAAGTTTTATTCAGGTACAAGCTCTCCCTCCTCTTTTAAGGCGAGACCTCACGCCCCCCCCCCCCCATAGCTAGCAATCCAAAACAGTCGAGTGGAGCCTGAACGGTGGGTGTTGCCTTCTGACAAACTTCTGGTGATGTCAGGGGGTGTGGCATATGCAAATAAGTTATCCTAATGAGTTATGCTAATGAGCTCCTGCACCGCTTTTTCTACAAAATGAGCCCTGCTTAACATCATCAGCTGTCCTTGCAGAGTCTACCCCTGGTCTTGGTTTCCCAGCTTTCCATGCCCCTTCAGCGCTAGTCCTCCCCCCTCTTTGGCACTTTAGACTGGCAGGGAGCACCTCCCCCCCTGCTGGTTTTAGTGTATGGGGGAGGGTGAGCACAAGAGAATGCACAAAGGGGGGGGGTGTCACTTTTTACCAAGCTCTCAAATGGCTCTGGTTTCTTTAACAGCCAAACCAAAAGATTAGCGATCGACATATCTTATTGCTTGACTTAAAGGGACTTTTTTAAAAAAGTGGAAAAGATGGGTTACAATCGCAGTGGTGGAGCAGAAGCAGGGAGGAAAGTAGGATGGAGGAAACTGCAGAGTGGGAGGAAGAAGAAGAAGAAGAAGAAGAAGAAGAAGAAGAAGAAGAAGAAGAAGAAGAAGAAGAAGAAGAAGAAGAAGAAGAAGAAGAAGAAGAAGAGGAGGAGGAGGAGGAGGAGGAGGAGGAGGAGGAGGAGGAGGAGATTGGATTTATACCCCGCCCTTCACTACCCGAAGGAGTCTCAGAGCGGCTTACAAACTCCTGTCCCTTCCCCTCCCCACAACAGACACCCTGTGAGGTAGGTGGGGCTGAGAGAGCTCTGACAGAAACGGCTCTTTTTCAGGAACAGCTGTGCCAGAACTATGGCTTGCCCAAGGTCATCCAGCAGCTGCGAGTGGAGGAGTGGGGAATCAAACCTGGTTCTCCCAGATTAGAGTCCGTGCACTTAACCACTACATCAAACAGGAACAATAAAGCTCAAAGGTGGCTGTTGTGTGGACCAAAAAGGGGAGGAAACAGGGGTGGAGAAATGGGGGCTGTTTGCAAAATCTGAGGAAATATGTCTGCTTCTGAATTACTATTGACTTTGAAGTGACAAAAAGTAAAAAAAACTCTGTGCCAAAAGTCCTTTTGGAAAAGCTGGAGATGCAGGGAGTGGAAAGCGATCTGACAGCTGAATGCCTGAAAAGGACTACAGAACCAAAAAGAAAACCTGGCATACAATTGAGGTGTAAGTGGGAGGAAACGCAGAACACAACGTAAAAGGTGACGGAGATGCACTGTTATCTTCTTCACTGGGGTTGTTCTGTAGCAGATCACCACAAGTTAAAAAAAAAAAATTAACCACTAAATCTCAGATTTTGATTAAAATTGCTGTACTGGGTTATCTCACATGTCAAAGTCACTCGTGTGAATAAAACATTCCTAGGCTATATGATTCTGTCACTAAAATAGCCTTATTTTAATAACAAACACTTTTTAAAAAACGCCATCAATTTCGTCGAAAAATTCACTCATTAAAAAAAAAGTTGCTACAGGGCCCCTCCAGGATTATGTTAGTAAAGGTCAAGGTTTCCCTTGCTCGAAAGCCAGTCAAATCTGACTCTAGGGATGCAGTGCTCATCTCTGTTTCCAAGCAGAAGAGCCAGCGCTGTCCGAAGACATTTCCGTGGCCGGCATGACTAGACACCGAGGTGTACGGAACGCTGTTACCCTCCCACTGAAGCGGTACCTATTTATCTACTTCTTATTTCTTGCTTTTGAACTGCTAGGTTGGCAGGAGCTGGGGCCAGAAATGGGAGCTCACTCTGTCATGCGGCACTCAGGTCTTGAACTGCTGAACTACCACCTTCCAGTCTGCAGTTCAGCGTCTTAACCCTAATCCCTCCGGGATTACAGGCCCTTGAATCTTAAATTTAATCTTAAACTTGAATCTTAAACTAGTGGTTTCATAGTAGATCAACTCCTGTCCACATCCAAAATTGGAATGGATGCAGTAGAAGGAAAGCTGCTCCCTGCAATTCAGATACATGCATAGATCAGATCTTATGGCATCTAACTGGACAGGATATTTGAATTGCACAGATTTGCCATCTAAACCAGAAGGGCTCTTCCTAGTGGGAAAAAGAGCCGGGCTGAGACTTCATAATCCTAGCCGTGGCAGGCAAGCGCCTAGCAAATTGTTCATTTGACTGTTGAAAATTCTTCTGATTCCTAGAAACCTCAGACAATTCTCATTGAGACACGGTCAGCTTCCTCCAGCAGACAGTTTTCTTTTCATTGACTTGATAATAGCACTAGATAGGATATAGATATATATATAGAAAATCTGGGCAAAAGTACGACAGTGTAAAGAATGAAAAGGCACATAATTTCTTGCGAATTTCAGGAAATATGAAATCTTAATTCAAAGCCTCTGCTTTTAAATAATAAAACAGTAAAAACAATTTTACACACAATAAAACTGGTGCTCCAATCTATATAATCTATACAGTTTACAAAAAGCTCTGCGACTTGTATGCAGCCAAGGTCTTAATAATAAAAGCGTCCCGATGTAACAGACCAGTCAACCTCCATAGGTCTGGTAGATGGACAGGCTGCGGAGGTGGCGCAGCGATGGTAATGGCGTAACGATCGTAATGGCGGCGGCTCCTACCCAAAGGCCTGGTGGAAGAGCTCCGTCTTGCAGGCCCTGCGGAACTGCACTAGGTCCCGCAGGGCCCGGATCTCCTCCGGGAGCTCATTCCACCAGGAAGGAGCAGCCACCGAAAACGCCCTGGATCTCGTATGCGCCAACCTCACAGCTCAGGGGGCTGGAACTACCAGACGATGAAACATCCCCGATCTCAGTGCTCTTGAGGGAACGTATGGGAAGAGACGGTCCCTTAGATAGGCAGGACCCAGGCTATTCAGGGCTTTAAAGGTAAGTCGAGTCCGACTCTTCGCCAGGCCCTCCTGTCTTCCGCTGTCTTCTGAAGTTTGCTCAATTCCATGTTCGTTGCATCTATGACACTGTCTAACCATCTCATCCTTTGCCGTCCCCGTCTTCTTTGACCTTCAATCTTTCCCAGCATCAGGATCTTCTCCAGTGAGTGCTCCCTTCTAATTTGGTGGCCAAAGTATTTGAGCTTCAGTTTCATTATCTGGCCTTCCAGCGAACAGTCAGGGTTGATTTCTTTTAGGATTGACTGATTTGATCTTCTTGCAGTCCAAGGGACTCTCAAGAGAACATACAAAGTTGCATTAAACTGTATCAGACCACTGGTCCATCAAAGTCAGTACTGTCTACTAAGAATGCCAGTGGCACTCCAGGGACTTGTGTAGAAGTGTTTTACATTACCTATTACCAGATCTTTTTTATCTGGAGGTTCCCAAGATCGAACCTAGGATCTTCTGCATGCCAAACAGATGCTCTGTCACTGAGTCACGGCCCCTCCCCCAACAGCTCAACACAACCAACCACAGTGCTAGGTGCAAGAATCAAGCATTAGTGGAACCTGCCCAAAGTGTATAGAAGCCCCCACTTTATATACATGCACAGCACATACAGCATCAATTAGCTGGCCCAGTGGCAAACAGATCACAGTGACTGGGCCCTGTTGATACCTAGTTTAACATCCCCGTGCCTTCACTGGATTATCTTCATTACACCATCAACAGATAACGTGAGGTTCAAAGCGAAAAAGGAAACTCAAAACTCAATTGTTATTCATCAGATATCACTGGGATCACTCATGACCATAATCAATACAGTTATACGTGCTTCTCTTACATAGTTTAATATCTTAAGCATTCTCTTTGTGTATGATAATAAAAGGGTCCATTAAAATTATTGTAAACACCAAAACACAGCGATAACATCACCCAACAATATTTAATAAAAAGACAAAAACGGAAGGAAACTAGGAAGAACTGGGCAATACAATATAGACATTTGAGTCTTTCAAAATAAATCGTATACGTAGTAAGTGAATAACAATTGCAACAGATCAACAGGGTAGATACGACTTGGAACTTCTTCTGTTGAGAGCATATAACTTAACATCGGCAGCCAACCTGCAGAAAAGTCTGAACTAAAATCCGTTTTATCATTTTGTTGAATGTGATAAGATATCTAAAAGGGTCCATTTGTCCATTCATCCGACGGTGGCAGGAAAAATAAAGCTACGAGTCTCAAAATTGGCCACCAGCTTCAGGATTAAGTTGGGCAAAATATAAATGGAATCAGAATTTCCTGTCCCACATTTGCCTCAGAGTGTCCCTCTGCCATGTACACTGGAAGCAAAGGTTCAATCACAAGAAGCCAGAAAAGTGGAGACAACACAATTTGGCAGAGTGGAAAATATCCGTTCCATTACAAAACAAAGTGAGTTTTAACAACTTCTCTGACCTATCACAGCCAGTGTGGTGTAATGCTCAGAGTTTCAAACTAGGATCTGGAAAACCCAGGTTTGAATTTCACTTCTGCCATGGAAGACTGCTGGGTGACCTTGGGCCAATCATATTCTCTCAGCCTGACCTCCCTCACAGGGGTTTGCTAAGGATAAAATGGAGGACAGAAGAACCACATAAGCTGCTTTGGGTCCCCACTGGAGAGAAAGACAGGGTATGTTATCTCTCCTTATACATAATCCTCTTTTCGTGTGACTCTTTTCAGAACA
>NW_015167581.1:7635-7965 GCF_001447785.1 Gekko japonicus | reverse complement strand
TTCCACACGCTCCCACAGCCTTTGGCTCCCTGACCTGTCACTCCGACGGTGTGCCAATGGCTGTGTGCCGGGTGCTGGGTCTGCTCCTTTTCCCCGCCCACTCACCCTTCAGCCACTGTGCCCTGTCAGAATGGCTTTCTCTCTTGACAAAGACATTTCTCCTGCTTGTCTCCTGGGTGGGAATAGCACTTCCCTCAGTGGCTGTTGGTAGGTGTGACAAAATAGCAGTTACCTGTGTTTGTAAGATGGCTGTGGTTCTTTGTTTAAAATGTTCCCCCATCAGATTTGAGCTGTAGTTCCAGAGAGGGGCCTGCAGGGGTATCACTCACT
>NW_015167581.1:0-7017 GCF_001447785.1 Gekko japonicus | reverse complement strand
CCTGGAGAAAATGGTGGACTCTGTGGCAGTCAGGGCTTCAGAGCACGGAAAAGGCTGCAGGTGTGGGGGGAAAATGGAAAGCTGAAGAGTGAGGGGAAGATAAAGGTAAGTTGAGGATTGGTTGAGAAGGAGATAGGGTTGCCAACTCCAGATGGGAAATTCCTGGATATTTGAGGGATGGAACCTGGAGAGGGTGGAGTTTGAGGAGGGGTGGGACCTCAGACAGGTACAATGCCATAGACTTCACCTTCCCAACCAGCCATTTCCTTCTGAGGAATCACTGTTGCCAGTCTCAGGAGAGGGGTGGAAATCACTCAGAATTACAACTGATCTCCAGGAGGGAGATCAGTTGTAAAGCTAAAATCAGAGGGGCAGATAATGGCAGGTTGATGCTCTGCTGGGAAGGACTGCAGGTTGGGAAATTCCTGGAGATTTGAGGGGTGGAGCCTGGAGAGGGTGAGGCTTGAGGAGGGGTGGAACCTCAGACATGTACAATGCCACAGACTCCATCCTCCAAACCAGCCATTCCTTCATGGGTAACAATTGTTGCCAATCTCCAGGTGAGGGCTGGAGATCACTGAAAATTACAACTGTATTTCAGGTAGCAGAGATCAGTTCCTCCAGAGAAAATGGTGGAGTCTGTGTCATTATACCCTGCTGAGGTCACCACAGCACACTGACACTGAATGCCCAAGGCCTTGGCACTCTCCCAGAGCCTCTTTCTAAAGCTCGTTGTATTTATTTCCACAACAGGCCTTATTCCTAGTTTGTTATAACACTTATTTTGCCAACAGTCCCCCCCCCCAAAAAAAGGATGGTCACTCTTGGTGTTTCTTCTTCAGGTATTGCTGCAACGGTTTTGGCAGGAGGAAGATCCATGCATTCAGCAGTCAAACTACTGTAAAATATTGTGAGCACAGGTTGGTGAGTGGAGTGAATGGGGTCAGACCCCTCGTTTATTATATGTGCTCTCTGTACATCTCACGGGATTTAGCACAAACTCAGGATGGGTGACCTACAGGGAAGTTGAAGACAACGAAGAAGGTTGAAGATAATGAGAATGGAGACGGGAGTGGGGAAGGACACACACACATGACCCAGAGACATGGACAGCTATAAACTGTTGATTGAATAAGGTTGCCAACCTCCAGGTGGTGGCTGGAGATCCCCTGGAAGTATGACTGGTCTCCAGACATCAGAGATCAGTCCCTCTGGAGAAAATGCCCACTTTGGAAGTTGGTCTCTATGGCATTATACGCTGCTGAAGTCCCTCCCTCCCCCCAACCCCACCTTCTGCAAGCTCCACCCCCCAAACCTCCAGGAATTTCCCAACCCGGAGCTGGCAACCCTATGACTGAAAGGTAGGAATGATGGAGTTTCATGCATCAGATCAGCACAACTAACCACAGTGCTAGGCGCAAGACTTGAGCATTAGTGGGACCATTTCAACGTGCCTCTGGAAATCCAGTCACGTCCTACAGCGGGAGATCCCATACGATTGCATAAATTATAGGGAGGGGCAGTGGCTCAGTGGTAAAGCCTTTGTTTGGCATGCAAAAGGTCCCAAGTTGAATCCCTGGCATCTCTAGTTAAAAGGGATCAGACAGTAGGTGATGGCGAAGACCTCTGCCTGGGGCCGCTGGAGCGACGCTGCCAGTCTCAGTAGGTAATACTGCCCCTGATGGACCCATGGTCTGATTCAGTAGAAGGCAGCTTTCTGTGTTCATGTGTTCAGGTTCCCTAACTAGTCTTAAAGCAGATACCGACACAGAAAATAACCACTGGTTCGAACAAAGGCCTTTTGTTCATACTTCCAGTATGAGAGTCTTAACATAAAGGATTAACATTTTTTTTAAAGGACAAAAATGGTGTGAGCGTCTATTGTCAACCCTGATAAGAACTTGAATTTATACAGCATCTCCAGCTCCATGGGGTGTGTGCTTTATTGACCCCAAAACCCTGATCTGTTCAAATTGCAGAATGCCATTCACTTTAAAAAAATGCTTTACGACACGATCCATACATTGACATTACCTTCCCCGGGTGCATTGACTCCAATCGCCTAAAGGGAGGGTAAGTTTAGACTCGTGACTTACGGAGACAAACTATATTGGTTTTTTTTTTCTGGCTGGGGTAGTGACATTTCAAAAGAAACAGCCGAGATCTGCATTCTATTTCACACATAAAGAATCAAAATGTTGAACCGAAAGAGGATTCAGCGGTCCTGTAAAGTATGAAATATCCTTTCCACAGTTCCCAGAGCGGCTCTAATTGCTATTCTCCTCTATTGGGAGGGGGGTTTAAATACAGTTGGAAAGTTGCCCTTTGACCTTCAACGAGCTCTCGTACCACATTTGTTTTCCAAAGAAGGTCCACTCGTTGGACCGCATCAAACTCTAGGAAGTAATTCCATCGGATTTAAATAGGTTTGCCTCCTTTGTGACCCAGTCCCTCAAGGCTCTTGAGCCACGGGAGGTCAACCTGGTTTCGTGATTGCTGGTTTACTCAAAGCTCTCCGGCTGCCATATCCTCCCCGCAAGTTGCCTTGGGGCTGTGCAGTGGAGTGGACGGAGGTGCAGACCATCGACTCTGGGAGACGCGGCATAAACCTGAAGCAGAATGAGCTCTGGCCACCCGGTAATAATGGCCTGTGATTAGGTCGTAAAGACTTTACATGCGAAATGGAATCCTTTTCCAAAGCAAGTCCCCCTCGCTATCGCAAAAAGAATTGGAGCACAGCTCTTGCTCTCAAGATTTGTTACCAGAAAGAACTAAGTTCGGGGCTGGGGGGGTGGAGGGCAGATCTCTCTTTTTAAAGGCCCTTTTATGCTTTGCCTCTATCCAGTGTTCCATTCAAGCATTACTGATGCTTCAGTAAAGAAGAAAGCAGTGTATCCTGGAAAAGACACCCCCCCCCCCCAAACACACATACCAGAAAGATTTCCTTTAATGCACCAACATCTCTTTGTAAATACAAATCATATTTTCATCTTCTGCCGAAGCAGTGTAGCATCTTCTAATAAGGGCTATACTACACTTGATCTTAGCCAAAAGGCAGAGAAGCAAAGGGGTATTACTTTGTCCCCCGGCTTAATTTGTGTTTATCATTGTGTGCTTGTTGCATTGCATGTGTTTTTATCCTTTTATTGCCTGCTGATTCTCGGAGCTGATCTTATATCAAAATAAAGTTTTACTTGGATTTGGATAAGGACTATAAATAAACCGGCAAAACGGAGAACCCCAGAATAATCTAAGAAGCACAGGGCTACCGATAGGTACGTCGGCCAGCAAGGACATGGTTCCTCAGAGGGGAGAAGCTTGAACACTATTGTGATGGAACTCCCTCCTAGGTTGCAATCACCTTCCCTGCCCTGTGGCGAGTTTACCAGTGATTACGACAGTCCTCAAACAAGAGCCAATTTAAGCTAATCCATTTGTAAGTTTGGTTCTAGGCATTTTACAAGCAACCTGTGAGTCCGTTGGTTTACCTGCTAGCACGATATCGGAGAGGTTAAAAGAAGCGGTACAATTACTGCAGCACATGATCTCGACTTTGTGTGAGCAGAAGAAAGACAAATTTAGATGCAAGCAGTAAATCTCCTGAAAATTGGCAAGCATCTTTACAATGATAATTACAAAGAAGAAAGTTGTGTTTTTTTAAAGAGGAAAGCATCTATCAAGCTGACGTATCTCAGCTTGAAAATGGCCTTTTCTCCAAAGCATCTGTCTTCTAATCAAAATGGATCCTGCTTTTTTGTGCTTAACTCATCACTCTGTCACTGTTTATCTTTGATTTCCCCCCAAATGTAAACAATCCTCTCTTCCCCTATACGAAATACACTGCAATATACTGGATATCGCTTCCCCGGTAGAATTTATACTGTAACCCTTCTGAGGAAGTACAGCCAGCCAGAAGTAAATGCAAAAGAAGTCCAGTTTTCTTGGCTGCACTCCTAACAAACAGAAGGAGAACCATCCCCTTCAGAGCATTTGTTTGGACATTTAATATTTGCATCCTAGATGGTGATGGGAAATGCCATCAAGTTGGAGCCCACTTATGGCAACCCCCCTAGGGTTTTCAAGGCAAGAGACAAACAGAAGCAGGCCATGGTTGGCCATTGCCTGCTTTTATGTAGCAACCCTGGACTTCCTTGGTGGGTCTTCCCTCCAAGGACTAGCCATGGCCAACTCTGCTTAGCTTCCACGATCTGATGAGATAAGGCTAGCCTGGGTCATCCTGGTTAGGATGGGTTCTAGATAAGCACCTTGATATGATTTATTTTCTAAAATGTGAACACCTAGGGATGGCTTTGGGGCGTCACTATTCATCTCTCCTCCTAGTCTATACACCTTCTGTGTCCAGCTCAAGCTTCGCCCTGAAATCACATCTCCCAATTCCATGGCAACAGGCTCAGCCTTGGTACCAAACAGAGCAATCTAATACTAGACATCACATAAGACAGAAAGGGATGAACCCAACCCCACTGCCATATCTGACAAGGCTGAAAGAACCATCAAAGCAAAAAGACAAAGGTCATCAGATTGGTGAGTCTCCTTCCCAGGTAAAAGTGGGGGTGTTGTGACACTGCCCATTGGTCTCGCTTTCTCTGTTTCACTCTCTGTCTCCTTGATGGAGGTAAGTTGAGGGGGAGTGCAACTGGGAAATGCATACATGTGCTCTTTCTAAAAATTTGACCTACCATAGCTAACACATTTATGGGGTAGATCAACAAGTGCCCATACATGTATGTTCTCTGTTGTGCCTCCCGCCTTGTGGAACAGACTGCCTGGGAAGGTCTGGAAGGGTCCCATGCTTCTGTCAACGCACAGACCATGTAAAACAGAAGGACATTTGTATAAAGGTAGTATGGCTATATTATAAGTACTTGGCTCAGGAAGGCACTTTTAAGACAAGTAATGGGGCAGGGAATTATACCACTGGGTATAATATGTATTATCCTATAGTCACGGCTTTTCTCTTATACTTGCGTACCAGTGTTCCCTCTAAGCTGAGTTAGTGTGAGCTAGCTCACAGCTTTTTAGCCTCCGGCTCACACATTTTTGTCTTGGCTCAGGAAGGATGGCTCCAGAGCAAACTGATTTATGCAGGAGCCAAATTGCTTGCTCACAACTTTAGTGCTAGTAGCTCAGAAAGTAGAATTTTTGCTCACAAGGCTCCACAGCTTAGAGGGAGCATTGTTGTGTACCTACCATTTTCTGTATTGTTTAACATATTATACTTTGTTTGAGACTGCTGTAATCCTAGTCCTAATACGTTGCTTATTAGATGTCTCATCCCATTTACTTACGTCTTGTAACCTGCCTTGAGTCCCAGTGAGAAAAGTAGATTATAATTAAAGTCATAATTGTAATAACCCTTCAGTGTCAGGGTGGCCATAACTGATTTCAGAACTGAAGGATCGTAGAATCATAGAGTTGGAAGGGACCCCCAGGGTCATCCAGTCTGATCCCCTTCATACTGTAGGATATTCACAAATACCTCCCCCCCACAACCCCAGTGACTAGTGTTCTCTCTAAGCTGAGTTAGTTTGAACTAGCTAGCAGTTTTTCAGCCTCTGGCTCACACATTTTTGTCTTAGCTCAGGAAGGAGGGCTCCAGAGCAAACTTATTTATGCAGCAGTCAAATTGCTCACTCACAACTTTAATGCCAGAAGCGCACAAAGTAGAATTTTTGCTCACAAGACTCCACAGCTTAGAGGGAGTACAGAAGATGACAAAAAAAATATGTGTTAGGGTTAGGGTCAGCAGTGTTTGTTGGAAGCCAGATCTTGGAAGGATCTGGCTTCCTGCAGTCCAAAAGATGAAGGCCCTCTTCTGTTGAACAGGCAGGCTTCTCGTTGTTCTTATAAAGAGTCCTGACCAGTCCAGAGGCATCATACTGCCTTCCAATAGCAGGAGGTGAGGTCGTACAGACCTATTCACTGTCTGAATCTTCTGGTGTGGCCTGGGTAGGGTTGGCATGAACTGGCTCATGAATGTAACTTCGTGACAAATTTTGGCTGGTTCGTAGTTTGTGAACTGAAGAGCCGTCACTGAAGTTCGCAAACCGAAGAGCCACCGCAGACTTCCACAAATGTTCAAGACAGTTTGTAGTGGTTCTTGAAGAGCAGAAAGTAGGGGTTTAAATGAGCCATTTAAACCCCTGCTTTCTGCTTTTCACAAAAAAACAACTAAGTGGCAGGGAGCAGAAACTGCTTACAAACCAGTTTAACCTCTTGGTTTATATCGGTTCGTGGTTCGGCCATGAACTACAAATCAAAACAAACTGCAAAAATGTGGTTTGTCCCCATCTCAAGGCCTGGACATACATTATGCATGGTAGGTCATAAAGTAGTTCACCCTAGCTTCAGACCCTGATCTTTCTGAGTCAAGCCCGGTAGCCTCAGCTGCTGCCACAGATATGAGCAGTGGTGATGGTGGAAAGATCCGGTTAGGGACCTTTTCACCAGCATTGAATGGGGCATGAGAGACAAAAAAGTTTAATAAAATTTGGAAGAACAATGGCAACTTGTCTCAGGCGGCCTCTCTACAACAGATTTCCAACACCACAGTTTATCACAGGAAATAATGTAAGCTAATTAGTGTCACTGGGTATCAGTGCAGCATTAATTTCTATCACAGGCGCTTGCATAAGATACCAAACTGATGATACATAATAGCATAACAGCAAAATGCAACCCCCTCCCCCCCTGCAAAAAAAAAAAAGATAGATTAAAAACCTACTTAAAGTCAAGTGTAGGACTGGAAAGGCAATTTTCATTAAATACCAGCATGGAAACTGTAGAGTCTATAAGATACATAATTGCAATTATAATAAAACATTAAAATGTGTTTGCTGTCTTCACCATTGCTTGATTACCTTCTGGTCTTGTTTTCACAGGCAGCGGATGAAATGGCGGAGCTTGGCCTGGATTGTACCACACTGACCTGCAGGTGATGAATCCTATGACTGTGTACCTGTCTATACCTAGGGTTGCCAAGTGGCACCTACCTTG
>NW_015167580.1:493074-494779 GCF_001447785.1 Gekko japonicus | reverse complement strand
TAAGAATAAATGTATTATGCTCAACAAAATGTCTCCAAGGGGGAAGTGGGGGATGTTTGAAAAAGGAAAATTATGCCGAGACTTTGCTACCTGCACCCCCACTAACTCGACCACCAAGAAAGAAGGCAATAAAGGTGGGGAAACTATGTAAGGTAAAGGTAAAGGTTTCCCTTGCTCGAAAGCCAGTCGAATCCGACTCTAGGGTTGCAGTGCTCATCTCCGTTTCAAAGCCGAAGAGCCAGTGCTGTCCGAAGACGTTTCCGTGGTCATGTGGCCGGCATGACTAAACACCGAGGCGCATGGAACGCTGTTACCTTCCCACCGAAGTGGTCCCTATTTATCTACTTGCAATTTCTTGCTTTCGAACTGCTAGGTTGGCAGGAGCTGGAACTAGAGACAGGAGCTCACCCCATCTTGCGGCACCCGGGTCTTGAACTGCTGAACTACTGACCTTCCACAGCCTGCAGTTCAGCGTCTTAACCACTTGAGCCACCACAGGAATACAAAAAAAAATGCTGGAAAAAAATATAGGAAGAGAGAGAAAAACTGGAAAGACAGAAAAGGAAAACTGCGTAAATGGAAATTTAAAAGGGACATTATAGAAAAGGAATGGAATACCTTGGAAGCTAAGGAAAATAAGTTGGAAAATATCTACCACACCTTCAAGGAATGGAAACATAGAGACATGGTGCTACAAGGGAAGAGGTTACATGTATTCAGAAGGAGAAAGAAGATTTATGGAAGAGTAATTAATATGTGTTGGCAGGTATAGGATAAGATGGAGGAATCTGATGTTTGTTAACAGATATGGGGGAGAATGAAATAAGGGTGAAATATAATTAATTTGTGAATAGTAATTAGGATTGTATACAAAGATGAGTGATTGTAAATTGTGGGAATGTGTTTAGTGGGAAAAATTGGATTCCTGGAAATGGGTTAAAATTAAAATGGTCAGATATAAATTAAGGAATGTTAGGGGGAAATAACTAAAACGTGATTAATAATATAGTAAGTGTGTAAGCCTGAATAATGAAAAATGGTAGTAAAAAGGAAGGGTGAATGTAATTAATTTGTGAGTAGTAATTAGGGTTATGTGCAAGTATGAATGAGTACAAATGATGGAAATGTGTTTGATGGGGAGATCTGGATTTGGAAAAGTAGATTAAAAGATATAATGAATAGATATAAATTAAGGAATGTTAAGTAGGATATAATTACAATATGATTAATAAAATAGTATATGTGTAAGTTTGAATGCAAAAATGGTGTAAAAATGAAGGGAAATAGTAAGAAGAAGTACTTTAGAAACAAAGGAGGTGGATGACAAATTTGTAAAGATTTTCCTGAAAATGGGAAAATAATTTGTAAAAATGGAAATAAACTCTCAAACCATATATGATTAAAGTAGAAATAATTTATAGTTTATTGGATTAAATGTGATATTTTATAGCACTAGAAGTAATGAGAATAACTAGCTGACCCTGGAGCAAGGGATGATTAAAGATTCTTTGGGAACTGGGCATCAAAATAGGTAGTGATATAAAACTTAAGGAATGCCATAAGTATATGTTAACACTCAGCAATTGGTAAGGAGGAGAATTTGGGATATAGAGGCGCAGATCATTAATGCCGGTGTAACAGGCCAGATTAACCCCCGGCCAGAGTAACCCCGGGTTAATCTGGCCAGCTGTAACAGGCCAGATTC
>NW_015167580.1:481369-492032 GCF_001447785.1 Gekko japonicus | reverse complement strand
CCCAAGAGGTTCTTGTCTCATTTCCCTTCTGTATGTACCACTGTGCTGAGAGCTGGTCTCATCATGAAAGTGCTCACAATAATAATCTGCCTCATCTTGGAGTTGGACGTTGCCGATGGTTAACGTGGCTGTGTTGCCGCTGCTGCTCCCAGAAAATCAGTCCGAAACATGATCAGGTCTTTCTGAATCCTTATATATTACCAGCTGGGGAGCATTGTTAGGTCTTTGCTGGTACCACCGAACATACTTCTTATTAACCAAATCTCCTGAGCAAGTGATTTGAGCAGTTTCTCCAGGAGACACAGAGACTGATGGTGGCTGAATAAGCACATACTGAGCAAGGGACCCTGGAGAGAAAAGAGGGGAAGGTACATAAATACAGAGGATGCTCCAGGATGCTGCCTAGTCTCCTACCCTCCAGGCAGAATAAACTATCCAGAAGCTGCTCCAACAACCACCCATGTAATTAAGAGCCCCCAACTCAAAGGCTGAAAAATGAACTGTATAAAATCAATACATTTTATGTAGTCAGAGAAGGGACTCTAAAATCAGAGAGGAAGCAAAGGTGACCCATCATCACCTGAACAGTAGGACAGCGTCAAGAAGAGGCAGAATGGAGACCAGGCCATGGCAGTGGGGTCTGCAGAGGAACCCTCTTCCCCAAGGCAAAGAGTGTATCCAGGTGGCTTTCTCCCATCCTCTTAAGCCAGTTGAAGTGGCAGAAGGTACCCTTCATGCAAATTACTCTCTTGTGGTTGGCTGCTGCCACTGCCAATGTGTACATGACTGGATCAGCCATACTCAAAGACTCTCTTAATCTGATACACAGAAAAAGTCTATAGTTAGATCAAAGGGCTGGTCTGAAGTGACTAGGAAGGAAGGGAATAGTATTGTCTGTCCTCTGCTTTGATTTTATTCCATTGGGAGAAAGGAAACTTTACTAGGTCTTCTGAGAGAGGTTGTTCTTCCTATGATATTAAGATGTATTTTATACATAAGAATAAATGTATTATGCTCAACAAAAAGTCTTCAAGGCTGCGATCAGGCGCACAATTAGACTTGACATAGGAGCAAATGCCGGGCAGATTTAAAGGGTTAGGGTGAATTGGATTTTTTTCTTTGCGGCTGTGTTTCAGGTGTGCTTCAACAAGGGATCACTATTAGATATTCGGTATTTTAATTTCTTAAAGTTAATCAGCAGAGTCAGCAGAGTATTAAAGAGAGTCCATGGTGTGTTTTAAAATATAAAAAGTTTACTACAACCTAACATGGGAAAAGGTATACGGGATGGAATATAATAAAGAGCTTTATTTCTACATCCTCACAGCTAGATAGACTAATGGAGAGTGCTCCTCTAATGGAGTCAGGACGAGACAGTCCTTACATGGCAGAAGTCTAATGGAGACTAAGCTTCTTCTTGCTCAGGACAAAGAGTCATAAAATGCTAAATACTTGCCACTCTCTTCTCCAATCAGAACAACAAACTAGATCTGAAGTTGGCGGGCTATCTAGCTCTCTAAACACATTGGTCATAAACAAACATGTGGTTTAGTACACAGTATTAACCCAGTAAATACTGAAATAGAAGTGTTCTAACTTGTAACATCCAACAATCACTGACGCAATTGGAGTGCGCCGGTGTGATCACACGGGGATGTCCATCTGCGGCCCTTTGCAAACATGTTTGCTACTGCACTTTTTAACTCTGTTTACACTTTTAACTGTATTTTTAAACTCTGCTTCTTCGGAGGGGCAAGACGGGTTGCCGACGGGTGCTGGACACTTGCCAGATGTTCCTGTGTGATCACACCTGTAAAATGCGCCCGGCATTTGTGCCCCTCGTGCTGCTAATTCTGCGTGTGATCGGAGCCATTATTACTCTTTTACAGAGGGGAATTCCTTCTCTTTCTATTTCTTCAGTTCTATTCCCTTTTCATGGCATAATGTCCATGAAACCCTAGGAAAAAGCTAAATTGAGCTGAGTTCCCATGATGGTCACATGCATGGTACTATCACTGTTTGAATTCAGCCCAGGTTAGCTTTTGGAACAGCAGTTAGTAGTTGCCTGTCATATCTGAGTTTCTGATCTTTGGTGATGTCTAGACCAAGGATGCCCTCTGCTGCTCTTGACTGAGGAGGTTATGATCCTTTTTCGACAAGTTAAGTGTGGAATACACATCCTACTGGCATTAAAGCTACTGGCATTAAAGTTGTGAGTGAGCGATTTGGCTACTGCATAAATTAATTTGCTCTTGAGCCATCCTTCCTGAGCTAAGACAAAAATGTGTGAGCCGGAGGCTAAAAAACTGTGAGCTAGCTTACAGTAACTCGGCTTAGAGGGAACACTGCTGTTGTACATCCTTGCATTAATTGAATCCCTGCCACAGTTTAATGGATGGCTCAGTGATAGAACATCTGTTTGGCATGCAGAAGCTCCCAGGTTCAATCCCTGGCTTCTCCAGTTAAAAGGACCAGGCAACAGGTGATGTAAAATGTCTCTACTTGAGACCCTGGAGAGCCACTGTCAGTCTGAGTAAACAATACTGACTCTGATGAACCTGTCGTCTGATTCAGTATAAGGCAGCTTCATGTGTTCAGATCATATTTTATTTATTTACTTACTCACGTCAGTTACGCCCTGCCTTTCTTTCCAGCGGGGAAGCAAAGTGGCTTACATGGCTCTCCTCTTCTCCACTTTATCCTCACAACAACCCTGCAAGGTAAGTAGGCTGAGATCACCCAAAGGCACCCAGCAAGATTCTATGGCAGAGTGGGGATTCAGACCTGAGTCTCTCAGCTTGTAGTCCCAAAACAGGCTTAAACAGATTAGAATACCCCTTTTACCCCATTCATAACCATCAATGGAAATGGACAGAATTCAGCACCATTTCACAGTTCTGATTGGCAGCTGGACAGTTAAACAGTGTTGGGATCTCATGTCCCCTGACTTAATTCTGGTAATGAAACAAGCTCTGGGGATGAACTGTATTGACTGCTGGCTGTAACCCGGCCAAGCACAATGTTGGCTTGGTTTATACTAAAAGGAACCCCAGGAAGTCCCCAAAATAAAGGTTTGCTACAGTTGCATTAGTCTTCGCTTGTATTGAGCTGGACCAATAATCAGTTCACAGAGCTCCGGCATGGAATGGACAGAGAACAGCTCTTTCTCCAGTGGGAATAACTGTAATTTGACTCAATGTAAATTTTGATATAACTTGGTAAAAAAAGGTAAAGGTTCCCTTGCTTGAAAGCCAGTCGAATCCGACTCTAGGGTTGCGGTGCTCATCTCCATTTCAAAGCCGAAGAGCCAGTGCTGTCCGAAGACATTTCCGTGGTCATGTGGCCGGTATGACTAAACACCAAGGCACACGGAACGCTGTTACCTTCCCACCGAAGTGGTACCTATTTATCTACTTGCAATTTCTTGCTTTCGAACTGCTAGGTTGGCAGGAGCTGGAACTAGAGACAGGAGCTCACCCCGTCTTGCGGCACCTGGGTCTTGAACTGCTGAACTACTGACCTTCCACAGCCTGCAGTTCAGCGTCTTAACCACTTGAGCCACCGCAGCTCCATGATATAACTTGATTCTTGCCTAAATTTATGGCTAATGGTTTTCTGCCCAGTGGTGCCTGCATAGCCCAATTCGGGGCCCCTTAGGGAATAGTAGTGAAGATTTTTGTCTCACTTCCCCATCTGATTGTGTCACTGTGGTCGGTACTGCACAGTAATAATCAGCCGCATCTTCTGCCAGGGCTCCCGTGATGGTTAAAAAGCAGGTGTTCGAAGTCGTGTCTTTGGAAGCAGAGAAACGAGAGGGGACCCCGGAACCCTGGTGCTTGCTGGAATCAGAATGATAATATAAGAGGTATCTTGGGGGATTCCCAGGCTTCTGCTGGTACCAGGACACATAATAGCTGCTGATGCTGGACCCACCGCTCACGACACAGGGGAGTTTTGTTGTGCTCCCTGGTGACACTGACACGGAGGGTGGTTGAGACAGCACGGTCTGAGTGTTTGAACCTGGAAAACAAGCATGATAGAAATAATCACACACACCCTGCTTTTCAACACCACTCACCTTGTCTTTATGTTTAATATGGATCTATTGGATCCTACCTTTGCACCACACAATTAAAAGGCTAACAATGCTAGTCCAGAACATAGTGGCGAGATCTGAGGCCCTAGTTAGAAAAGGAAGGCGGCCGGGGGGTGGGGAAGCACAGCATTAGAAGCCCCTGTGATGAGTGGCCTTTATATCTAACCGGTTGATGGAGGTGGAGCTTCTGCACTCCACCTTTATGTTAATCAGCTGTAATCTGATTGGCCCTTATGGTCATGGGGATGCTTAAATGCAGGATACACCCTTCTTTAATGAGCTATGCATGTCTTTGCTTTTCTAAAATGTCCCATGTGCTCGCTTCGGCAGCACATATACTAAAATTGGAATGATACTAAAATGTTCCTTTAAACTGTGTAAACGGTCTGGTTTCTCAACTCTCGGTGGGACTGAGATGTTCTTTTACTGCAGGCAATTGTGTTTTCTCAGCAATAAAACAAGGGGACCTCAAAGCACTGGTGGGAAGACAGATTCTTATTTTGCCATTCCTTCTCTGTCTCTTGCTTTTCCTCTGTGCCTCCCTCTGGCAGTGCCAGCAGCCTCTCTCCCTTTCCCCCCACCACCTACATCTGGGGACAGGGGAACTGAGGAAAGCAATTAGCTCTGGTGGCAGGCCATTGACCCCCAAGACATATCTTTCAGGAGCAACACTCGGGTGTCCAGTGGGAGGGGGAATAAGAAAAAAATTGCCTCCTCATCTTATGAAAATTTAAGCTCCTTTAAGTTTTGTTAACTTGGATGGATACAGGTCAAGTATCCAGATTGTACTGCTATTGTTGGTATAAAACATTGACAGCAGGGGTCGTTTCGTAGAAAAAGAGCTAGGGGAACTCATTAGCATAACTCATTAGCATATGCCACACACCCCGACATCACCAGAAGTGTGTCATAAGGCCACACCCCCTGACATCACCGGAAGTGTGTCATAAGGCCACTCACCCCGCCCCCAGGGAGTGCGAGGAAGCCCCGCAAAGGCCCTCCCTGGCCCCAGGCAGGCAGGGGTGGGGAGAGGCAGGGAGGAAGCAACTTACCCTCCCTCTTCTCCTGCCTCCTCCTGGCTGAATGAGGGCCGGAAGCGGGGTGGCTGGAAGCAGGGGGTGGGCCTTCGTCGTGTGCCCCGCCCCCGTACCTCACCCGGGGGAACTGCGATCCCCCGTGATCTCCCCCGAAATGACCTCTGATTGACAGTAGTTCTATGATTGCTATAAGTATCATTCTGTTCAACAGAGTCTACATTACCATTATAGACCACAAAGCACAACCAAGATCAGTTAGAATCAACCATATGGTGAAGACCAGCAAGGCTATACTATGCAGCTGTCTCCCCAAGACTGAGTGGTTCTTTCCCCCTCCCCCCTATTTTCCCCCCATACACTTCCCATCTCTAGTGCTGTTCCAGGTAAGAGAGTAGGAGAAACTCCTCAGTTTGAACTCCAAGCTTGGCGAACCTGAAAAAAGCTGTTAGACATTTCCCCACTGATAGTCTTTCCCAAGGAACTTGTAGATAATATAAAAGGCAACATGTAGGTGGGGAAAGAGAACACTGGACAGGATCAGAGGAGATCGGAGTACTGCCCATAGCCTAGTTCTAGAGCTTCACAGATCAAGGTCACCCTCTAGAGGTCTCAGCTGTGACTGTTTGGGTCCCCTGACACTTCAGTGCATCAGCTAGAGTGCTTTTCCAAATCTGCAAATCACATTTCTCAGGTCCACCGCTTCCAGTATACTTGGTGGGATGCAGACTTTGTTTCAGGCCTATCCTGTAGGCTGTGGGATTTCAGACCAGATTTTGTTCATGGCTCCCACTGGGGCACATACTCCAAGAGGAAGAGGTAATGCTGCACTTAGCCATCCAGCTACTGAACTGTAATGCATGCTCTCATGGCAGACCTGCGAGAAATAATCTAAATAGCCTGGTACATTCATCTTCCATTCAGGTTCCAGAAGGGTTCCTGCTGCTGTCACCTTTAGAACCAGAGAAGTGAGCATGTGTGAGCCAATCCAGTATATTATCAGAAAGTACATTTCACTGATGTATCTTCCAATGCTCCAGAGAATTTATCTCATGGTTGTCTGTTTCTTTCAGTTCCCCACTTGTAAAGCATGTGAACGTTTGGGTGCATTTGCAATTCACATGCTATTTTGATCTGGCATTTTGTTTTGAAAAAAGTGTGCATCATCCAGCGTTCTTGATGGAGATTGGTGAACTGCATAGAATAAGGTTGCCACCTTTAGCTTGGGAAATTCCTGGAGATTTGGGGGTGGAACCTGAGAGGGTGGAGCTTGGGGAGGGAAGGGAATTCAGCAGGGATGTAATGCAACACAGTCCCACCTCACACAGCTGCCATTACATCCAGAGGAACAGAGATCCATAGTCCAGAGATCAGCTGCAGTTCTGGGAGACCTCCAGGCCCCACCTGGAGGTTGGTAATCCTAGAATGGAACCAGATAGTACAAAGGCATTGAAAGCCATAGGCAGATGTGGCATGTTTCTAGAAGAATCAAGAACGTAGATGAAAAAGGAAAGTGGTTTTATGGTAGGCCTGCAGATCTGTATGCTCTTGCAACCGATGAGTGACCAACCAAGACCAGAAGCAGCAACACTGTGTAGCAGGAAGTTGGTTTCCAGGGCTTCTTCTGAAAAAGCAGCTGGTAAGGACAGCCCAGGTGAGCTCTGATATTAGACTAGGTTGTGGCAGGAAATGTCTCTGAACAAACAATGAGCTAGAGATGGAGCTTAGAGAAAGCCAAAGGTTCTTTCTAAGGCTCTGGTTCTCAGCCTCTCACATCTTCCTACCAGTCACTCTATTTAAAAAATTGCATTGCACTTTGCAGCCCACCACGATAGAAACAAAAATCCCACTTTCCCCATGTTTACAAACATCCTGTTGCTATACTTTTCATTTTCAGTCAGTTTGAAGGACAAAAATTGCAGAAGCAGAATGAACAGGGCAGGTAGGGTTGATAGGAAGCAGCACATCAAAGACACTTGCTGGTTGGCAGGGGGAATGTGGGTTTTTTGGAGAAATACCAAGTGCTTCTCCAAGGGCTTTTGTGGGGTTTTTGGAGAAGCACCAAGTCCAATGCTTCCTCTAAGCTGTGGAGTCTTGTGAGCAAAAATTTGACTTTGTGAGCTACTAGCATTAAAGTTGTGAATGAGCGATATGGCTACTGCATCAATTAGCTTGCTCTGGAGCCACCCGTCCTGAGCAAAGATTAAAAATGTGTGAGCCGGAGGCTAAAAAACTGTGAGCTAGCTCACACTAACTCAGCTTAGAGGGAACACTGGTTATCACTAGCATGGATAAACCGTGGCAGGTATGGTCTGCAAGAGGTGGCATGGCATGTTTGCAGGTAGACACGTGGGGATTGAGGAAAGCTTGGTAACTGTTATGACTGGCGACTGTTATGAAAACCCTGCATCCCACTACTTGTACATGTACCACTGGTTGAGCACTATTGTTCTAAGGTTTTCTCTGCACATGATGTGATGAGCACACATGCTGGATTGTGCACCCACAGTGTTTCCTGCAGCAACATGGGTGCACAAATATGACTGCACATGGTTTTTTAAATAGCCTGGTGCATTCAGCTGAGAGCGCTAGCTTGATCAGGGTTCCTAGACATGACCACATCAATATCTAAACACATGTTTGTGGATGTGATTATGTTGCTCACATAACTGCAAGACACACAGGAAGGGAGCTTGAGGTGGAAAGGGGTGCAACATGCTGCTACTGCTGAGTATCCTAAAGAAGTGGGCATGGGAGAGGTCTACAGGGGAATGAGGAGTGTGAAATGTCATTGGGAGCTCAGGATTCTTCTCCTTGGGGTGTCTGAACTCGGAGCACATTGAATGGTAACTTCTGCAACCTTTGGATTTGCATTAGCATAGGGTGCAGGGGTTTTTGTGTGTGTTTTTTTTGCAGTGTAACAGTCTGACAGCATCTGTGGAGGTTTTTTTTGTCTCACTTCCCACTCTATCTGTATCACTGTGAGCAGCATTGCTGTCCCACACCTGGCAGTAATAATTGGCCTCGTCTTCTGCTTTGGCCCTGCTGATGGTTAAGCTGGCTGTGTTGCCAGAGTTGGAGCCAGAGAATCGGTCTGAGATCCCAGAGGGCCTGCTGTTGTCATTATATATAATGAGGAGTGGGGCCATGCCGGGTTTCTGCTGGTACCAGTGCACACTCTTGCTCCCAATGTTGTTCCCTGAACAAGTGATCTGGGCATTTTGTTCCAGAGACGTAGACACTGATGGTGGTTGAGTTAGCACATACTGAGCAAAAGAACCTGTGAAGAGAAGAAAAATTACTCTCTCTCTCTCTCTCTCCCTCTCTCTCTCTATATATATATATATTTGGTCAGAATTATTGACAAACTAAAGACAGACAAAAAAAAAATCTATCACTGTACCTGAGCCATAAGTGAGGAGAATGAGGAAGTGTGAAACCCAGAGCATGATGGGAAAACCAGATGAGCTTTGCTTCTGTGGGCAAAAGAGATTTCTAGTTCAGACCCCTCTATTCTTTCTTAAATGTTGCAGCACCAGTGACCCAGCCCATTATTCAAATGATTTCCCTCCCAATAGCAGTGTCCCCTCCTCTTCTTCCCAATGTATGAAGAGAAAAGGCAATGTCAGAGTAGAACTGTCTAGCCTTTTCTGTGCGAAATTCAGACACATTAAAAATTATATAAATTATCTTGGAGATGTATCATGACAGTAACATGTTAATACTTAAAAAAAGAAAAGAAACCCAAGGCAAAGGGGCCCAGAAGATCATTCAGCCCAACCTGTTTTTGCAATATACAGGTAGATGAAGGTTATTTTTATAGCAGTTCTCCAAAAACACCCCTCCTAATATGCTGCATGGTAGATGTTGCTGAATCTGATGGGGTAAAATGCCTTCTACCCCAAAATTTATATCAAAGATATAATAATTGACTCTGCACTCTGTATACGCTCTGAGACTAGAAGTACCTTTTATAAGCTGACACTACACAAGGACAAAAACGGGGAGTATGACTTATCTCCCAGCACTGGGGCCATTCAGCTCCATAAATTTGCAGATGGCCCTAAATTTGCAGATTGCCAGAGAAGAACAAATGGTAGAAAAATGCATACCTGAATCACAGATTGGGAGATGAAATGAGAAGGAGCAGATCTTCTTCTTGAGACAGGAAAAGAATAATGGCCTTCAAGAGGTGGGCAAAAGGGAGATTCTATAACCTCTAGATATGAGGTTATGAGGAGGAAGCGTTCTTATTCTGTGAATCCTTTTAGTCATCTTGCCTTCTTAGTGGGACCAATCTCACATCAAAACTCCATTGCAAAGGCAGCCATGACAATGTGTTACTGGACAAGCGGTAGAAACCAAACATGATTAAATGAAAATACTGGAACATTTCTGAGACTTGCAACTCTAAAAATGAATAACCATTTTAATCAACTTGTAGTATATGAACAGTGTTGGGGTTAGAGGACCACATTTAAATCACGTTTGTTATGATATCAGCATGCTGTGTGTGATAGTTATTTATTAAATTCCTTAACATTTTGAATGCTGGTAGACTGATGTCTGTACCCACAGCAAGCCCTAGTCAGTCACGTTTGACAAGGAGAAGCAAAGGGGAGGGGGTCAGCAGACAATCCAGCCATCTCCATAGTGCGCAAGTGCATTTGTTTGTCTTTCCATTAGCTTGTGTGAATCAGAGTGGGAGATGCAAAACCGAGGCAGAACCTTTACGTGGCAACACAACTGAGGATGCTGTAGTGCTAGTTCTTCACCAGGAGATACTCTTTTTTTTTTTTGGTAAACAAATTTTTATTTTTCTTAGGAATTCAACATATAGAAATAAACCATTTCATCCTTTCCATTGTCTACCCCATTCCCATTTCCTCCCCTCCCTCCAGTGGCTTCCCGCAATGCTTCCCCCCCTACTCCACATTACTTTACATCATCAGTTATATCATTTTCTTATGATTAAAATCTTAAGATAACATCATTTGGCTTAATATTGCTCTAAACATATTAAATTTTGTTTCACATCCCAGTTCTTTTCCAGATATATTTTAAAGTCTCTCCATTCTTCAAAAAACACGTCGTCTTCTTTGTTATTCAACTTTTTCGTAATTTTATCCATTTCTGCCATGAACAGAACTTTTTGTATCCAGTCTTCAATTTCTGGTACTTTCTCTGTTTTCCAAAATTGAGCATAAATCATTCTCGCAGTTGTAATTAAGTACCAGAATAAAGTCTTTTTGGTTGTATTGATTTCTTCCATTTTTAATCCCAAAAGCAGAATTTCTGGTGTCTTTTTGAAAGAGCATTTCAGTATTTTTTGCATTTCTTTGTGGACTTTTGTCCAATAGTCTACAGCTTTCTCGCAAGTCCACCACATATGGTAAAATGAGCCTTCGTGACTCTTACATTTCCAACATTTGTTTGACATATTCTGGTTCATATTTGCAATTTTTTTCGGAGTCATATACCACCTATACATCATTTTATAACAATTCTCTCTAACATTAGTACAAGGCGATAT
>NW_015167580.1:473312-479689 GCF_001447785.1 Gekko japonicus | reverse complement strand
GCTTGGAATAATTTAGCATAGTACTTGAAGAAACTTCTTTTTATACCATTAGGGTCAACGAATTCTTTTCCTTCTTCTATTATTTTGGTTATCATTCTTCTTTCTTTTCTAGCCTTAAGTTGTTTCAATTGTTCTCTCAGCAACTGTAATTCTTTAATAATTTTCTTTTTCCCAGGTTTCTTTTTTAATTCTTTTTCTTTCTGAGATATCTTTTCCAACACTTCTGCTGTTTATGAAGTTTTTGCTTTTTTTGCTTCACGTTTTGCGAGATGAGAATCCCTCTCATCACGGCTTTGTAGGCATCCCACACAACCTGTATTGGGGTCTCTTTGTTTAAATTTTGTTGGAAAAATTGCTTTGTTTCTTCCTTCAACATATCAGTTACCTCTTGTTTATCCAACAAATCTTCGTTTATTCTCCAAAGAAAGGATTTATTCTTTTCTATAGAGATCCATACAACAGGATTGTGGTCTGAGTTACACTTTGGCAAAATTTCAATTTTATGTGTTTTCATTGACAATTCTTCAGACATCCAGATCATATCAATTCTGGAAAAAGAGCTATGTCTATTGGAATAAAAAGTAAAATCTTTCTGTGTCGGGTTCCATTTCCTCCAAACATCTTCTAGCTTTTCCTGTTTGACTATTTCAAAAAAGTTCCTTGGCAATCTTCCACTATTTTCGTTGCCTTTTTGTGGTTGTCTATCCAAACGATCTACAGTTCCATTAAAGTCTCCAGCCATAATGACTTGATCATAAATTTGTTTTTGTAAGTGTTCAGTGTTCAGTTAAGTCCTTAAAAAAATTTTCTTTTGCTTCATTGGGTGCATATAGATTAATCACCAGTGTCTTTTTCTGCGGTATCATAACTTCCACACCCAAATATCTTCCCTCCAAATCTTTAAAAATCTCTTTAGGTTGTAAATCCTTTTTCACATATGTCACAACTCCTTTTTTCTTGTCTGAGGCCGAAGAATAAAATTCTAGTCCAAGTTTAACATTTTTTAAAAATTTAATGTCTAGTTGGTGGCAGCCTGAGACAAGCTAGTTGCCTGGGAGTAAGTAGGAGAGAGGCCTCACCAGGCAGAGACCTGGGACAGCCATGTAACTTCTAGGCTCCTGCATGGCAGGAAAAGAGCTTGCAAGGTTGTTTCCCCACATGCCTCATTCCCAACATCTTCTACAGTATGCCTAAACAGATCCATTGTGAAGCCAAACTTTCTATCAAACTTTGTTGTCTCCAGAAAAGGAACTGCTGGTTTGTGAAATCACCTGCTTCCCTGCTTCCAACACCAAAAGAGATTTTAGCCATGCAAAATATGAGGCTACAAGAAGGGGGACCCATGATACTCGCGCGGGGGGGGAGAAGCTCCACGGGAGGAGAAGGAAGCAGCTGCAGATGAGCCTTCTCCCCTGCCCCCCGTCCCCGGCACCCATGGTGAGGCCTGCGTCCCTCCAAGCCTGAACTCGGCCCGCCAAGCTTTCTCCCTCCCCCCCCATGGCGGCAAGGCCTGGCCGGCCCGCCAAGCTTTCTTCCCCCCATCCCTCCCCTCCAGCAGCAGCAGCGAGGCCTGAGCTTGGCCAGCCAAACTTTCTTCCTCCCCTCCTGGGCGGCGGCGAGGGCTGAGCGGCTTACAGCCACCAGCCGGTCAAGCCTTCTCCCTCCCCCTTCCCCCTCCCTCTCCCTGGTGATGGCAGTGGCAAAGCCATTTTCAGAGCATTCCCTGTGCCTGTGCAGGGAACACTTCTTTACTTTTGGGGGGATTTAAGTATCCCCCCTATAGTTTTTTACATTTTTTAGATTTTTCTGCACATCTGGGGATTGCCCCAAATGTGCAGGAAAATCTCCCTGCCCCCCAGGTGCCCCCAATGTGCGGATTTAGATATCCGCACGCAGGGGGCACAGTTGGGAATTAGATATATAGATGAGACTAGTGTGCTACAAAACATTCCAGATCCTTTATGTTTTCATCGATGAAAGGTTGGAGGGAGGGGGGGGAGAGAGAGAGAGAGAGAGAGAGAGAGACAGAGACAGAGAGAGACAGAGAGAGAGAGAGAGAGAGAGAGAGAGACAGACAGACAGACAGACAGACAGACAGACAGACAGACAGACCTTGGAGGAGATGCTGTTGACTTGCCAGATTATAGAATACACCAGTGTGGTTCAAGAGCTCCTCCATGTGGTTAAATCCAGAATTTATTCTAATATTAAGATGGAGATTTTTTTTCCAATGAGGGGGGAACATGTTTCGGGAATGGCTTCTGTGTGTGTGCGTGTGCGCGCATGCACACACACATGCATGGAGTTGGGCATAAATGTTTCAGTAAGGAGCTCATGTGGGAAAGGAACCTAAGGCAGAGATTTTTGGTGTGATAATAGTGAATTACAAGCACATAAGAGCATCGTCATTTTCATCTTTGAAATGCTGCAGTGGGTGTCCAGTCTCTCCCTTTGTATTACATTGGAGAAGAGAAAGTATGGCTGATGAGGTCTCTCAAATTAGTACGTGCTCTGAGAAAAACAGATGACATTACCATTTTAATGGAAATGTCATTTTATCAGTGACACTATTCCCCTGCAGTTAATACTATGGCTCCTCCCCCTTCTGTGTTTGGAGTGAAGTTACGAAAAATGTTATTTTATGCAAGGCTATTTTAAAATCTAACTTTATCAGACTTTTATTCTGTTGATCTTCTGAGGATTTTGAGCCGTGTGTGTCTAGATATTGCAATTTACTCAACCTTTGTATTGGTGAACAGGTTGAGAAAGTCTAAATGAACCATTACGCTTTATGGACTATGTTATCAATTGTTATTATCCACCAAGTTTCTAGGGTAGTCTTTTTATTGCTTATTTTTTCACAGCGATTAGAGTGCCACTTTTACGTGATGGGTTGGATCCCAGCTAAATTTTCCACTGACGGAAGGTGCAAATCAAGGGTCTGCAGCAGGAAGGGGGAAATGGCAGAAATAACACCTCTCCTTCCATTTGTGGAAAACTGAGTCTGGATCCAACGCTACGTTTGGTACCAGCTTGCTCTGCCGGGAGCCAAGGGTGAGCCTGTTGCCCTGGAACTGGGAGACGAACAGGCTTTGGGAATGAATCCTGGTGAGGAAGGGCTGAGTCTAGATGTAAGCCAGGCATGTGTATTTTTGAGCATAGTTAGATGTAGTTGCTAAGACTACACAACCTCATGTGGTTGTGATTTCTGGAGGACACAAATTTACCAACTCCCAAACATGATGCTTTGACCTCAGCACATGCTTGTTCCACCCACAATCTGTTTCCAGATAGCTCCAACGTGACTTGCCTTTTAAAAAGTCACCTCCCAATGGGAATAATGGTAAAATAACTCTTTCTACCCAGAGTTCAGTGGTGTCAGCAGCTCTGGGCATTTGCAGAATATTCAGAACACAAGACAGCTTTCAGGAAACAGGGAGGGTTTTGTCTCAGTTCCCCATCTGATCATATCACTGTGGCGAGCACTGCTGTGCCAGGTTGCACAGTGATAACCAGCCTCGTCTTCTGCCAGGGCTCCCCCGATGCTTAAATAGCCGGTGCCACCCGATGCGTCTTTGGAACCAGAGAAACGAGAGGGGACTCCGGAGCCCTGGTTCTTGTCGGAATCTGTACGATAACTTAAGAGGTACCTTGGGGGGTTCCCAGGCTTCTGCTGGTACCAAACCACATAGCTAGTGAAGCTGGATCCACTGCTGATGGCACAGGAGACCTTCACTGTGTTCCCCGGGGACACGGATGCTGATGGTGGCTGGGTCAGCGTAGGCTGAGAGATTGAACCTGTGTGTGTGTGTGTGGGGGGGGGGAAATGTAGAAATAGTCAGACTCCCCCGGCTTGCATGTTACATTGACCTAACAAGTAACTTTAGCACGTATTTAGCTGGACTCACCTGTGCACCACATCATTAGAAGACTGACTATGGGAGTCCAGAACATGGTGAGGGGATTTGATGGACTCAGTGAAAAAAGGCAGCAAAAGTCAAGGCTATCTGAAACCCCTGCAAACAATGATGGCCCTTTATGTCAATCTGATGTGAGGAGGTGGGGCAATGGTGCTCCGCCTTTTATGTTAATTGTTGTTAGTGTCATAGGGATACCAACCTCAGATGTTCCATTCGGGGGTGAACAAGTTTCACCCTGTCCTCAAAGGGATGCCACTTTGCTTGCCTTTGAGATCTCTGACTGTGTCATTTGGTGTGCACCAGACACATAATACCACTGGCTGGTTCTGGGAATACATTGAATAGCATACTCAAAACCTACAGTGCACCATGCACTTTTTCTTCACCTGGGCATAGAAAAGTTACAACAGATCCATGGGGATATTGAGCGCAACCTTCAATTGTGAGTCTTCTGTATCATTTACCATCCTGAAAGTTTTGTGTCCAGCTTGCACTGTGCAGTGTAGCTGATGGGAAGGGGCCAAAGCTCCCTGTTAGAGCTCAGAACCTGCATTGAGAAGATTGTTGTGATCAGCTGAGAATCAGCTTCTGATCTCCCACCCAAAGTTGGCAACCTGAGTTGCTTGATGCTGAACCAAACAGATCCTAGATCAGCTCATGTTTGATTGTGAGAACTGCTGAACACATCGACTGTCCCATTAGTGATTCGTGGTGTCGCGAACCGGGGTTTGAAGGATCACTTGTGAGCCAAACACATATCCTCACAAACTAACCATTGGTAAAAGGAGCCACGATGGTGTATGACATCTGAGCCAAGCCACTGTATATGAAGTGCTTTGAACACTAAATGTGGTTTTGGAATGCCTCAGGAGGAGGAGGAGGAGGAGGATGTTCAGGTCAAGTAATGTGAACGTATCACAGAATCTTCCTCTTCTTCATTTCCTAGATGGGAAGTATTTAGGAGGTGGAATGGAACTTATCCTGCTAACACCTTTTTTTGGGCCATCAGGTCACAATCAATTTACGGCATCCCTTCATGGGGTTTTCAAGGCAAGAGACGAACAGAGGCAGCTTGCCTTTGCCTGCCTCTGAGCTTCCTTGGTGGCCTCTCATCAAAACACTGCCCAGGGCCGACCCTGCCTAGCTTCTGGGATGTGATGAGATTGGGCTGGCCTGGGCTATCCAGGACAGGTGCTAACTTGAAGAAAAATGGAAGAGGTGGGGTACATGTTCTTCTTTCAAGGGGGATATTAAGGGTCCCTTCTCATGACTGATTTAGCACTTAGCGGAGGGAGAAAGTGCAACCAGTGTGCTGAGTTCCAACATATTAGCCCCATGGTGAGATGGTCACATGCAGGGGTAATTTCCTGCGGGAGTGCACAGGAGCGGAGCTCTGGCAGTAAGGAGCTTAGGGGGCAGTCACATGCAAGAAGCCCCACCTCCTGCTCCCAGCAACCCTCAGTCAGGCCACAGGAGCAAGAAGCAGCCAGGTAAGTTGCAGAGCCCCCCCTTTCAGGTACAAGGTCTCTGTTATGTAGTGGGTAGCCGCATGGATGGACGACAGACAACGACGTAGTGCATAGCACGCTTTATTAGGCACACAACAAGACATGCGGACAAACGGCCAGCAGGCCAACTATATACACACCTGGGGACGCCCCCCTGGTCACCATTGGTGGGTTTGAATCCCCCGCCATGGCTCCCATTGGTTCCCCTGTGGAGGGACTAGAATCCTAGTCCCCATTGTCTTCCAGGACTGAAGCTCAGGTATGTGCGCTGACCTCCGGTGGCGGTCAGTAGACACAACACCCCTCCCCCCATAGTCCGGAACCCCCCCTAGGTGACATAGTCATTCAGGTACGCTGGGGGCTGTCGCACCCTTGCTGATCGTCTGGGGCCCTGTGCTGGAGCCCCCTGGGTTCTGACCTCAGGTGCAGAATCTTGCGGTGGAGCTGGGGCTTCAACCGTCTCCCGTTCGGGTTCTGGGGACCCCACCTCCGCAGTCGGGGTCCGGCTGCCCCGCGGTGGGTCCTCTGGCGCGGGCGTGGTTACGTCTGGGGCCTCGCTGGGGTCCTCTTCTAACTCTACCCACTGCCTCGGTACTTCCGTCGTCTCGTGATCGGGGAGCAATCGCCGCCTGAGCTGGTCGATGTGCCGCCGGAGGATCTGGCCGCACTCTGTGGACACCTCATACATGACGGTGCCCGTTGGCCTGATGATGCGGCCCGCGGGCCACTTCGGCCCCCTGCCAAAGTTCTCAGCCAACACGGGCTCTTCGGTAAGAACCCGCGTGGTGCTTCCCTCTGCTCCGTGAGGTTCCGCTGGGCTGGGGCCCGATCGGGGTGCAGGCGGTCCAACAGGATCGTGGGTCTCCGGCCCATCAACAGCTCGGCGGGGCAGCGGCCGCTTACCGGGTTAGGCGTAGTCCGCTGTGCTAGGAGGAACTTGGCGATGCGG
>NW_015167580.1:473110-473245 GCF_001447785.1 Gekko japonicus | reverse complement strand
GAAGGGCGCCGTCCTGATGTGCTGGATCAGGTTGCCGCTGAGGAATTGCCGGAACTCCTCAGAGGTAAACGCCGCCCCGTTGTCCGAGACAATGGTGTCCGGCAGGCCGTGGGTGGCGAAGATCTTCCGGAGGGC
>NW_015167580.1:470171-470331 GCF_001447785.1 Gekko japonicus | reverse complement strand
TCGGGTGTAGAAAGTGACCCTGCAGGTCAGCTCGGTGGGTTTGGGTGCGAAGTGGTCCTGCACCGCCTTGACGATCTGCTCGAACGTGCAATCGCCAAGGTCTGTGGGGGAGAGCAGCCTTCTGGCAAGGGACACCACGGCGGTGCAGCAGGCGCCCAGG
>NW_015167580.1:461614-470140 GCF_001447785.1 Gekko japonicus | reverse complement strand
ACCCAGGAGGCCCAGTCTTGCGGGCGGGCTGTGTCGAAGGGCGGAAGCAGCCCTAGCCCCGGAGCGGTTGCCATCGTGCGCGTCGGAGGGGTTGCGGGAGAAGCGGTCTTGCTGCTGGATGGATTGCTCATCGGATCGGCTGCTTCGCGTTCTCCTGGTCCCTCGCAACGGCCCGGCTCAGATGCGGCTGAATCCCACCTTCGTCGCCACTGTTATGTAGTGGGTAGCCGCATGGATGGACGACAGACAATGACGTAGTGCATAGCACGCTTTATTAGGCACACAACAAGACATGCGGACAAACGGCCGGCAGGCCAACTATATACACACCTGGGGACGCCCCCCTGGTCACCATTGGTGGGTTTGAATCCCCCGCCATGGCTCCCATTGGTTCCCCTGTGGAGGGACTAGAATCCTAGTCCCCATTGTCTTCCAGGACTGAAGCTCAGGTATGTGCGCTGACCTCCGGTGGCGGTCAGTGGACACAACAGTCTCCCTCCCCTGTGAGGGCAGATCTGCACCCCCCCCATAGCTAGTAATCCAAAACAGTCCAGTGGAGCCTGAGCCATGGGTGTTGCTTTCTGACACACTTCCGGTAATGTCAGGGGGTGTGGCATATGCAAATAAGTTATGTTAATGAGCTCCTGCACCTCTTTTTCTACAAAATAACCCCTGGTCATGTGTATGCCACGGTCATGTCCTGAATTAAGCTTGTGGTAGCTTTTGGGATGTGACGGCCAATGGGCTATTGGTAGTGTCATGCCTTGTATTAACAAAAATAGAAATAAGGGGTAGTCAGTCATTTATAAGCCCCCATATGTGCCAAAGAGATGCTTCAGAGAAGCAGCCACGAGTGTTCACATGAGGCTCAACTCTGGAGAGGCTGCACTGGATCGTGTGGGTATGTGGGGCCACCGGCGAACATGGCTTGCATTTGGTCATCCAGCTCTACTATTCCTTCTCAACCTGTACATTTGCAAACAAAGCACCCAATGAGCTTGCGGCTAAGATGGGGATTGAACCAGCAGCCTCCCAGGTCACAGCTCCTTCTCTTTGCTGCCATGCTACGCTGCACAGTTCCAGATGACTGTGGCAAAGCTCTGCAGTTTTGAACTGAGCAGAAGGGGAAGGTTTTTGTCTCCATTCCACATCTGACTGTATCACTGTGTTCACCTCCAGCTGCTACCACTGCCGTAACCCCCAGCACAATAATAAACAGCCTCATCTTCTCCCTGGATCTCTGTGATGGTTAAATAAGCGGCATTTGCAGAGGAATCCTTAGAGCCAGTGAATCGATCTGGGATTCCCTCACCCCTGCTCGTGGTGTCGTACAGCACAAACCGAGGGGCTTGTCCTGCTTTCTGTTGGTACCAATATATGCTGTAACTAGTCACACGGCTATCGCTGCTCATGGTACAAGAGAGTTTTCTGGACTGACCCAGTGAGGCTGACTCTGCAGAAAGTTGGGTCAAGGTGTACTGAGCATTGGACCCTGGAGAAAAGAAACAGAAATGGAATGAACGAATGATCGGATCCATCCTTTCAAGGGCTGCTTTGGAAGAAAACATACCCTGGGAGTCATAACCACAGTTTAGATTGATTCTCAGATTCATCAGTTCTACGGATTTCAGTTTGGGTGCCACACTATCGTCTCATCAAAGTTACGGAGACTTACTCGGTAGTCTTAAAGCTCAGAATTATTTGCACCCTCGATTGACCAGCGTTTTAAACGCAGCCTATGCTGTACTCAGCTTATAGTGGTTGACTCAATCACACCTACTGTTCTAAAATTACCAGAGCAACAAGCAAGGAAGGTGAAGAAGAAGAGGGTCCAGGCCATGGTGGAAAGATCAGATTCCTGTGGGTCTCTGGTTGGACTGCTCCAATTTGCTCTTAAAACACCTAGGAAACTGAGATCTAGGCTTCTATGCAAAACTGCCTGCTACTCATTGGCTGCATCTTGGGTATATTGACTACATTTTCCCATGCTGGGTGTGGCTTCCTTTGCTCCCCCCCCCCCCCCCCTCTCTCTCTCTCTCTCTCTCGTTTTAAATCAAAGACCACCATTCCCATTTTATTTGTTGTAGCAACGCATACCCCTTGTGGTATCTGATGGGGAATGTTTTAATGAAGATAGAATGGGTAGCATGAGCGTGTTAGTCCAGAGCTGATTTCAAACGGCAATGGAAACACTGGGTTAAAATCAGGAATGCTAGTCAATGGGTGGGAATGGGATCCAGTGCACCCAAGGTACTGCATTTTGAAACCTGCCCCCTCTTCTTACTTAGCAAAGAAGTATGCACACACAAACAAACAAAAAAATTGTCACAAAAACAAGGAAGTAACAGGCAGTTAATTCATGAGTTATATTTTAATCCCACTTTTCAGACTGCAACTGTTTTCCCAAGTGACTTGCATCAAGTACAATTCAGTAAAGGTTTGGAATCCTAGGAATTTGGGGGTACTATGTGCTATTATGGTCAACCCATCTCAGAATGGATATCATAGTGCAGAGAAGGGCAGATCTGACATAAATGAGACCTTGTTGGGCTGGGCCATAAGAACATAAGAGATGCCAATGTTGGATCAGGCCAAAGGCCCATCGAGTCCAACACTCTGTATCACATAGTGGCCAGAAATACCAGTGCCATCAGGAGGTCCACCAGTGGGGCCAGGACATTAGAAGCCCTCCCACTGTTGACCCCCCCCCAAGCACCAAGATGACAGAGCATCACTTGCCCCAGAGTCCCTATCTATACATTGTGGCTAATAGCCACTGATGGACTTCTGCTCCATATGCTTATCTAATTCCCTTTTGAAGCTGTCCATGCTTGTAGCCGCCACCACTTCCTGTGGCAGTGAATTCCAAGTGTTAATCACTCTTTGGGTGAAGAAGTACTTCCTTTTATCCGTTCTAACCCGGCCGCTCAGCAATTTCATGGAGTGCCCACGAGTTCTTGTATTGTGAGAAAGGGAGAAAAGTACCTCTTTCTCTACCTGCTCTTTCCCATGCATAATCTCATAAACCTCAATCATGTCACCCCTCAGTCGTCGTTTCTCCAAGCTAAAGAGCCCTAAGCGCCGTAACCTTTCCTCATAGGGAAAGTGTTCCAACCCTTTTATCATTCGAGTTGCCCTTTTCTGCACTTTTTCCAAAGCTATAATATCCTTTTTAAGGTGTGGTGACCAGAATTGCACACAGTATTCCAGATGAGGTCGCACCATTGATTTATATAGCGGCATTATGATATTGGCTGATCTGTTTTCAATACCCTTCCTAATAATCCCCAGCATAGCATTGGCCTTCTTTATTGCAGTCACACACTGTCTTGACATTTTCAGTGAGTTATCTACTACAACTCCAAGATCTCTCTCTTGATCTGTCTCTGCCAGTTCAGACCCCATCAATGTGTATTTATATTTAGGATTTTTGGCTCCAATGTGCATCACCTTGCACTTGGCCACATTGAACCCCATTTGCCATGTTGACGCCCACTCGCCCATCTTTGACAGATCCCTTTGGAGTGCCTCACAATCCTCACTGGTTTTCACCACCCTGAACAACTTCGTATCATCCGCAGATTTAGCCACTTCACTGCTTACTCCCAACTCCAAATCATTAATGAACAAGTTAAAAAGCAGTGGACCAAGTACTGATCCCTGCGGTACCCCACTGCTTACCCCCCTCCACTGAGAGAACTGCCCATTTATACTCACTCTCTGTTTTCTATTAATTAGCCAGTTTTTGATCCATAAAAGGACTTGTCCTTTTATCCCATGATTTTTGAGCTTACTTAGGAGCCTTTGATGAGGTTTTGATGAGCTTACTTAGGAGCCTTTGATGAGGCCATGTGTGTCATGAAATGTTATGCCAGGTAGCGGAGATATAAACTTTATAAGGGACACAGACACAAAGGGTTTTTTTCTCCTTAAAATAAAAACATGCTTAAAACATTAGCACTCTTGCAATATTTTGTTTATTTAACAGTGTCTGATAACTGACACCTCTTGCTCTGAATTACTGCATCAAAACGTCTGTGCTGTTGCAATCCTGCATATGCTGTTCAGGTGTGTATCTGTAAGCTGCAAACCTACAATGACACAGCAGCAGCAGAACAGGAAGAAGCAGCAGAAGACAGCCAGTTCCACTGCGGGCCTGATAGAAGTCCTCTGGGGGCCTGACCTGGCCCCCAGGCCACGTGTTTGACACTCCTGGTTTAAAGGAATCTGGAGATTTTGGATTTAGAAGAAAGATGACTAAGGCAGGGATGTTAAAAAGTTTATAAAAGGATGCATGGTGCTGAGAAAGTGGACACAGTGGTTTGTAGTGGCGGACGCTAATCTGGGAGAATTGGGTTTGATTCCCCACTCCTCCACATGCAGCCAGCTGGGTGTCCTTGGGTCAGTCACAGTTCTCTCAGAGCTCTCTCAGCCCCACCTACCTCACAGGGTGTCTGTTGTGGGGAGAGGAAGGGAAGGTGATTGCAAGCTGCTCTGAGACTCCAAGTGAATTAAAGGCTCATGGGAATGCTTTTGAAAGACTCACCATGACCTAGGTGGTATACAGCAGGACTGGGTTAGCAGAAAGGGGGGTTGTTGGAGAGGTATTGAAGGTGCCACTCTAGGGTGCCCTTCTAAGCTTTGTTGCCCTGTGGAAGTTAAATACCTTCTGAGCGGTTTTCCCCCATGTCCCATGATGTCCCCTCAAATTCCACAGAGGGAGGGAGAGGCTGAGGGCAAGCCATGGCACTCTCACCGCGGCTGCTGCCAGCAGAAGGCAGCAGAGCTCTCTCCTCAAAAATAAGGTTTCTGGTGTGTCTATTTATTGGGTGGGGCCTTTGATTAAGGGGGTGGGGCCCTGAAATGCCCCACTGTAGCTACGAGCCTGGCTGAGGGTACTAGGAGCAACAATGAGAAAGGAATAGCCTGCCCGATGAGGTCAAGAAGGCTTCCCCCAAACTGTGTAAAAAATGAATGATTCAAGAGGGCTTTTTGCCCAGCAAATCGGGCTGCACTGCAACGATGTGGTTCACAAAGAAGCTTGGGGGTAAAGGGCTAGGGACTGTAGGCTGTGCCACTGTGTATCGTTTGTACTATCTGTTGCTGTAAGTAAAGCTCTACTCTGAAATTTTTGCATTTGTTTAATGCATCACGTTAATACTTATGCTGGGCTCCACCTCTGGTTGGTTTCCCGATGTCCACAAATCCTATCGCATTGTCTGTGGATTGTACTGGCTTATTCTGTGTAATCCGCCTTGGATCCCAGAGAGAAAGGTGGGTGATAAATGAATGCGTGAATGAATTATGCTTGGTGTCACAGAATATTACATGTAAAGAAGAGCGATCTCTGCAAAAGACTTGCAAGCATGTGACCCCCCCCCTTTCCGTCTGCTATAGGACAGATGATACAAGAGCTCCCCCATGTGGTTAAATATATAACGAAACAGACAACATCTCCATTTCCAGACTTCTAACCTCTACAGTATTCTCTCTGTGTGTGTTTGTGTGTGTTTTAAGTGCCATCAAGCCACTTCTGACTTACGGCAACCCTATAAATTAATGATTTCCCAAAATTCCTACTGTTAACCGTCTTGCTTAGATCTTGCAAATGGAGGGGCATGGCTTCCTTTATTGAGTCAATCCTTACCATTATAAATTTACACTGTTCAGCATCCAGTAAAGCTGCTTTACCTCTCTAGTTTGGTGATTAGAAGTACTCAGGGGACTCAGGCTTCCTCCCCGGAACTGTCCAACATGATCCACAAAGATTCCACACCAACGTTTCCCCCTTTCCCCATGCACAATGCAGAATTCATGGTTTGTTGGACCTTCTGTGCCCTACCCCAAACTCATCTCCACATATGCAGAACATGGCTGAGTGTAAACAATCATCTCCCATTGGAAACAAATTAGACTGTGACCTCACCCAAAGTCTAATTGTTTCAGAGGAAGCTGAAGTGCAGGGGAGATGAGGGGTAATTAAAAAACACATTGGGAAATATGAGTAAGAGAGAATAAAACAAACATTGTTGTAGCAGGTGCCACTGAAACAATGTTATTGTAATCTGCACAGCCAACCATATCTTCTGTGGCCAATCAAAAGCCCTGCTGGCCAACCAACCTTCTAAAAAACATTTGGTGGGCCAAAGAAAGGTGTTGGCAAGTACCATTATGCCTGTGGGCACCACGTTGAGGACCCCTGATCTAGTAACTTTTCTTCTTCTTCTTGCAGGTAATGTATGTATTGCAGAAAGAGAGGTGCTTTTCTTTAAAGTAGCCATTTGGATGACATCTTAGATGGTGAAGGAACTTTGTTGACCAAAAGTTCACAACTATGGTATATTATTTGTTTTAATGACTGCATAGGACTCCTGGAAGACCATATAAAGGGTGGCACATTCTCTCTCAGGAGCCAGATTAATTGGATGGCATACTCATTGGATCCCCTTCCCCACCCCCCAGTCATTCATACGAATGCTCTGAAATGGGAAGAAAGAAACAGTCAGAGAGCCAGATGCTTGAACAGACATTGGCTGAAATGGAAGTCATGGATATAAACCAGCCAAAGGTAATTTAGGGGCACGCTAAAAGAGGACCTCAAAATAACAAACCATAATGTTTTTCTGGGATGACTTCAGTGGCTCTTGGGCTATACCTACCTTCCTGTCCCACATAGATCCAACGTGAGATCAGTGGTGAAAAGCTCACTTCCAGTGGGAATAAGTTTAATGTGGCCTTACATTTGACCAAAAGTTCACAACTATGGTATATTATTTGTTTTAATGACTGCATAGGACTCCTGGAAGACCATATAAAGGGTGGCACATTCTCTCTCAGGAGCCAGATTAATTGGATGGCATACTCATTGGATCCCCTTCCCCACCCCCCAGTCATTCATACGAATGCTCTGAAATGGGAAGAAAGAAACAGTCAGAGAGCCAGATGCTTGAACAGACATTGGCTGAAATGGAAGTCATGGATATAAACCAGCCAAAGGTAATTTAGGGGCACGCTAAAAGAGGACCTCAAAATAACAAACCATAATGTTTTTCTGGGATGACTTCAGTGGCTCTTGGGCTATACCTACCTTCATGTCCCACATAGATCCAACGTGAGATCAGTGGTGAAAAGCTCAATTCCAGTGGGAATACGTTTAATGTGGCCTTACATTATGATATGAACTTAACCTAACCTTATCGCTATTGGTTGTATTAGTCTGATTGTGTCTCTGCATTATATACACATTCGGTTCGGCAACTCCCCTTAGGGACTAGAAGGGGCTCACTTCCCCATCTGACTGAATCACTGTGAAAAGCACTGCTGTGCCACACTGCACAGTAATAATCAGTCTCATCTTCAGCCTGGACTCCTGTGATGTTTAAATAGCAGGTGTTGCTGGAGGTGTCTTTGGAAGCTGAGAAACGAGATGGGACCCCAGAGCCCCGGCTGGAATCAGAATAATAATATAAGAGGTATCATGGGGGGGATTCTCAGGCATCTGCTGGAACCAGCGTACAGTGTCGTTACTGATGCTAACCCTCCGTTCATGACACAGGAGAGCTTCGCTTTGTTTCCCGGTGATACCGAGGGTGGCTGAGATATCATTTGCTGTGAGTCTGAAGCTGGAAGAAAGGATATGGCAGAAACTGTCATATTCACACTGCTTCTCAGCCACATGCCACTTAGCAATGTTTTGACGTTTAAGTATTCTTCTCTCACCTGTGCACCCCAGGACTAGAAGGCTGAGGATGGGAGTCCAGACAATGATGATGAGAGGAAAGGAAACCAGCAACACCGGATGTTCTTATGTTCACAGTGCTTTATATCTGTCCTGTTTGCATCCGTGCTCCACCTTCAGGTTAATCAGCCCTTATCTGATTGGCCTTGAATGTCATGAGGATACCAAAAGGCAGGATTAGCTATTTTTGTGAGGGCACCATGATAGCAGGACATACCTCTTGCATCCCCACCCATCCTAGCTGGTTTGACGAGATCAGAGTCTGATCTACTCTGTTCTATCTAACAAAGGATTTATGTACAATAAAGGACTCCTACTAGTTTGCAAAGATATCAAAGGCTCTGTGTGTAATGTTGTTTTCTCAACAGCACAAGTACCAGGTAAATGAGACCATCTTAAGGCTGTTCCTCATTACAGTCCACAACCTGTAACGTGGAGACAATTCCTGCATGACTTTAGGCCTTGGATCCTACAGTCCACAACCTGGCACGCTGCTAGTCCCCCCCCCCGTCCCCAGTTTTCTTGTTATGTTGCCCACTGTTCTGTCACCCGTCTGCCTCCCCTCTTCCTGTCACATGATGGAGAGGTCACATCCCAGGCTTGCTGGTTAGTGGGTCCCATGATGTGGTCTAGAGTAAGACCTGGTCTGAAAGGGTTCAAGACCACTGCACTAGACAAACCTAGCTGTCTATACCTGCCCTGAGGGTTTTTCTTTTCCTTTTAAAAATGGTTTGAAGTCCATGTGCTCCCTCACTCCAGTGCTCCAACAATCTATGGCAGAGGGAAAG
>NW_015167580.1:455790-460198 GCF_001447785.1 Gekko japonicus | reverse complement strand
CCTTCCCTGCCTCCCAGGAGCAAAATTAGGATTGGAGCCAAATGTTCAATGCAGTCCCAAAACATTTCTTACAGCCCCAGAGGAAATTCAAATGGCATCCTTTTTGTGACCTGACTGAAACACTGGGCGATTTCTCACTAGAGCTGCCTCGCAGCGCAGCCCCGTTTGCCCCGACAGAAATATGTTAATTTCACACCCGAGGCTGCAGGGCTGCATTTGACCCGTGGCTTCGCCTGATTCCCTCCGCAGTTTCGTGATCCTCAAAAACCAGGATCACAAAACTGCAGAGGAAATCGGGCAGCCCTGCAGCCTCGGGTGTGAAATTAACATATTTCTGTCGGGGCAAACGGGGCTGCGCTGCGAGGCAGCTCTAGTGAGAAATCGCCCAGTGTTTCAGTCAGGTCACAAAAAGGATGCCATTTGAATTTCCTCTGGGGCTGTAAGAAATGTTTTGGGACTGCATTGAACATTTGGCTCCAATCCTAATTTTGCTCCTGGGAGGCAGGGAAGGTGTTAAGCACGGGGCATACGGGATCATATCTTGCTACTTTGTATCGAGCAACTAGGAATTAATTGCCCTGCATTCTCAGCCTCATCGGGACACAGCAGAGACCTCTCTTCACTAGAATACTGGAAGAGACACACATTTCGACCAGTTAGACTGTTGGTACAGTTGATGGTTTATCTTGGGAAGGGGCTGTGGCTCAGTGGTGGAGCATCTGCCTGGAATGCAGATGTTCCCAGACCAGTTTCAAGTCCTGGACCCTCCAGTGAGTAGCATCAGATAGCTGATGATGGGAGGGCTTCTATATAAGACACAGGAGGGCTGCTACCATTCAGAGCGGACAGTATTGACCTAAAGAAACAAGTGGTCTGATTTAGTAAATAGCAGTAGCATGTGGGGTGATGGGTGTGGGACTTGAACAGTTTGCATTGTTTTTGTCTCACTGGAGTCATTTGCTGATGAATTGATCTCTGTGGCTTGGGGTGACATGTGGGGGTGCATTTTTTGCTGCTTTTCTAAGCTCTTGGTGCTCAGGTGCCAGACGCAAAGACAAACGGTGCCATCTCTCCTACTTTGCACTGCAAGCATACGGAGAAAAGCAGCAAGAGGGTGAGGCAATATCCTTCAGTGGTACAGTTAATGACTTCGTGTTTTTCATCCTTGGCGTGTTCCTTACTACAGCGCACCTCCCTATGCTCAGCTTGTGCCTCCTATCCCCAGCTTTCTTTGTCAGGTGCCCATTGTCCACTCAAAACTCTGGTTCCCGGTCTTCCTGTCATGTTACAGTGATATTATCACGTTTGCAGTTTATGGCTTTCCACGTTGTTAGACAAATCTATATATTTGGTTGCAGCAATGCCCTAAGCCTTTCACTGCATTTCCCCTTCCTTTTTAAAAATGGCTGAAAACTGCACATTCCCCAGTCTAATGCTGCAACAATTTGTGCTTGAGAAAGACAGAGAGAATGCATATCCTCTTGGGGAAACGACAAAGCATTGCACTTGAGCATAGGCTCTGTCCTTCCACCACTTGACTCAGAAAGCCAATATGGCCAGCTCCAGTATTTATAGATCAAGGCACCCTTGATGCTTTGCTCGTCAGCAGTTGCTGTAATTATTTAGGACCTAGGATGTTTCCACTCCATCATGAGTGTTTTCAGGTCTGGCCACTTACATTTAATTAAATTATCTAAAATATTTACACACTGATTCCCTACTCTAGCCAGCTCTTAGAGATGATTAATATTGATGATTCTTGGAAGAACTCCAACAGAGTTCTTTGTATGAGTCTAAGCAAAGGAAGTACTCTTGCCCAGAGACTTTCATCCAAATTTTCTTTTACGGGCAGTGGAATTGCAGACCTTGTTGGAAAACATCTGCCAGATGGGAACAGTGGGCAGGAAATGAGAGGAATTGTTTGCCTTTTGCTCCAATTGTTTTTCATGGATTTTCTAGAAAGTGTAGTAAATTTGATAAAATATACTTTAAGAAACACATCTGAAATCAGGGAAGAGGGAAGCACATCTTCTCTTTGGATGGGAATCCATATTCCTTCTCTTTTAGGTTGTGCCTCTCCTCCTTTCCCCATAAGCACTTCCTGGGAGAAAGCTCAGTCGGTGCTCAATTCTGTCCACTTTCACCCCAAGGCGAGGTGCTCATCTGTATGCTGCCATCATATCCCAAAATTCACCAGGAAATGTTAAAGTCAAAGAGTCCGAAGTGGGATGCCTGGAAACATAACTTCCTGCTTCAAATTCATTTTTTGTGTTTCATATTGATACAAGGCAAATAAACTAATTCTAGAAGTGATGCTGATAAAAGCAAGAAATCGATCCATTCAATGCTAAAAGAATATTATATTTCATGTTAAGACCTTTTTAAAGAACCCAGCATGTCATCAGTATTCAAAATTCTTCTGCCCTGTGAGGCCTGCATTCGTATTAGTCCCATTATGCAGGGGGAGACGTTGAGTCTCAGAGCCAATTAGTGGCCTAAGGAGCACCTCAAGTGTTTGCAGCTAAGAAAACATTTGAGCCACCAAACTGCCAGATCATAGATTTGTTCCCTAAGGATAAAATTGCATGTTGCAAAGCTTGGGTGTTCCGTACTGAGCACCAGGGGAGAGATTTTTTCTCAGTTCCCCATTTGATGGTATCACTGTGTTTACCCCCAGCTGCCACTGCTGCTATAAGTGGCACCACAGTAATAATCAGCCTCGTCTTCTGCAAAGGCTCCAGCAATATTTAAATACCAGGTGTTTCTGGATGTATCTTTGGAATCAGAGAAACGAGAGGGGACCCCTAAGCCCTGGCCCTTGTCAGAATCTGTGTAGTAATGTAAGAGGAATCGTGGGGAATTCGTAGACTTCTGTTGGTACCAGGCGACACGGTAGTTTCCAATGCTGTACCCACTGCCCAAGACACAGGGGAGTTTTGTTGAGGTCCCTGGTGACACAGATGTTGATGGAGGCTGAGACAGAACAGGCTGGGAACTGGAACCTGCCCAAAAAGTAATGCAGAAATTGTCAGACATGCTTTGCTCATCAGCTGCACTCACCTTAGCAATCAACTTAATAGGTATTTGACCCACTCTCACCTGAGCACCACATCCCTACCAGACTGAGGATAGGCAGCCAGAACATGATGAATTGATTTGATGATCCAATGAGGAAAGGAAACAGGTAACTCTAGAAGTCCTTACACAGGTAAGACTCGAAGTCCTTTTATCTGTGTCCTATTTGCATCTCTGCTCCACCTCCTTATTAATAATCTCTGTTCCAGTTGGCTATAATGTTAAACTGGGTACTTACAGGCAGCCTGCAGTTCCTTGGGTGAATAGTTCATTAACCAGACTACAAAGGAGCTCTGTTTTTGAGGATGGACAGAGTATAGTTGGGTTGGAAAGTTTTTCTTTTATACTTTATTAAGGCTGGGCTGTGGAGGGGGGATATGATGGGCATCAAACGCACATGAGTGGTTTGTAAATCAATCAAAGTAAACTGAATCTGCTGAGTTTCATAGAGCTGTGTAGCTGAATGACTTTTGCGACCAAGATGTAGGCTAAAAAAGCCCACATTTTTGCCACTTTGGTGGTGGGAGTAGGTGTTTGTCAGGAGATTCCCCTCCCCCCCATTTGTGTCACTGTGAGCAGAGCTGCCATTCCTCACCTGGCTGTAATAACTGGCCTCATCCTGTGATTGAGCCCTGACAATGCTTGACCAGGCTCTGTTACCAGAGATGGAACCAGAGAATCATTCTGAGACTCCTGAAGGTCTGCTGGAGTTATCAACATATATAATGTTGACCAGCTCATTGCCAGGTTCCTTCTGGTACCTGTAAACATCGAGGTCCCCAGTGCTACTCTACTAAAAAGTGACTGGACCATTCCACTCCCCACCCCATCCCCACCCCCTGAGACACAGACACGGCTGATAGTTGATTCAGCACATGCTGGGCAACAGAACCCAGATAGGCAAATAGGACAGAGGGAGAATTAGAAATCTCACAACAAATAAAATTATTATCTGTGTGATCATGGTCTGGTGATAGTATGTAGAATATGAAACTTCCTTTTGTTGAACCTGATGAAGCAATCATGGATCATGAGGAGGAATGAAGCCCAGAACGTGATGGCAAAGATCAGGGGTCATTTCATAGAAAAAGAGCTAGGGGAACTCATTAGCATAAGTCATTAGCATATGCCACACCCCCTGACACCACCGGAAGTGTGTCATAAGGCCACACCCCCTGACATCACCGGAAATGTGTCATAAGGCCACACACCCCGCCCCCAACGGTCCCGGCCGCCACCGCTGGCCTTGCAGCTCCACTGCTGAGCCCCATGAGGGGCCCGACGGTGGACCTGCAAGGCCGGCGGGGGGGCGAGGAAGCCCCGCGACGGCCCC
>NW_015167580.1:436964-455744 GCF_001447785.1 Gekko japonicus | reverse complement strand
TGTACTTCACCCAGGGGAACTGCGATCCCCCGCGATCCCCCCCCCCCGAAATGACCTCTGGCAAAGATGATTCTGCTTAGAACCCGTCTCTTCCCTGACTTTGAGAATATATTTATTTATTTATTTATTTATCGGGGGAATGCTTCTAACTTGCTTTTCTCCGTGAAATGTGGAGTGTCAAAGTGCTTTCAGTGTAAATCGATAACAACAACAGACCCTCCAATACAGCCAATCTACCTGTCACCAACCGATTAATCCAGAGGGGACTCGAGAAGTGCTGGTGTGAGAAAAAGCTCGGTCCACAGGCCCTTCCCAAGATAAACCATCAACTGTACCAACAGTCTAAATGGCCAAGATGTGTTTCTCTTCCAACATTCCAATGAAGACAGGTCTCTACAGTGTATTGATGAGGCTGAGTATGCAGACGTTTCTACAAACTGTGTATCGTTTGTCCTATCTGTTGCTGTAAGTAAAGTCCTACTCTGTAGTTTTTGCATTTGTTGATGCATCACATTAATACCGATGCTGAGCTCCACCTCTGGTTGGTCCCCTGATGTCTGCAAATCCCATTGCATTGTCTGTGGATTGCACTGCTTTATTCTGTGTAATCTGCCTTGGATTCCAGAGAGGAAGGTGGGTGATAAATGAATGCCTGAATGAATGAATTATGCTTGGTGTCATAGAATGTTACACATAAAGAAGAGTCTTCCACGGTCCTCTGCGAAAGACTTGCAAACATATGACCCCACCACCACTTTCCCTCTGCTAAATCACAGATAATACAGTGTGGCGCAAGTGCTCCCTCAGGTGGTTAAATATATAACGAAGCAGACAATAGCCCATTCTGCATCTAGCATTCATTCTGCTGCTTTCCCAAACCCATGTTGGAATACAAATTCCCGTCTACATTGCATACCACTTTAACTTTGATTGATTATCGGACTTTATGGCAGTGTCCAGACTGCATCCACTTTCACTTCGTTTGATCTCAGGTTTATGGTACCATCTGCATAGATTTATGGCCGTTTTACGGCCATTCAGGGGTGACTCTGCAGTCAGTACGGTGTTGGCCCAGGGTATTTGAATGCAGTTTTGAGCCGCATCTTTTTCTGTTCCAGTGTGGGTTTGGCAAAACAACAGAATGAACGCTAGATGCAGACTGGGCCAATGTCTCCATTTCCAGACTTCGAACTTCCACAATATTGTGTGTTTTGAGTCCTGTCGAGCCACTTCTGACTTACGGCGACCCTATAAATTAATGACCTCCAAAATTTCCTGTTGTTAAGAGTCTCGCTCAGGTCTTGCAAACAGAGATTATGCTGATTGTACTGAACGATTATATGATGATGAAACGTTCTCTCTCTTTTGATCCCGAGTAATTGGACTGTATGATCCCGAGAGTCCCTCTCCACTTTTGAAATTCATAAGAATGAATCATAGAATCATAGAGTTGGCAGGGGCCATACAGACCATCTAGTCCAACCCCCTGCCCATTGCAGGACCAGCCCTGATGCGCTGAAATGGGAGGGGAAAAGCTGCCAGAGAGCCAGATGGTTAAGCGGGCATGGACTGAAATGGAGGCCCTGGATCTAAAGCAGCCAAGGACCTCAAAAAGAAACAAGAATGACATCTTGCTGGGATTCCTTTTGTCTCTAATATCCGTACCTCTTAGGCTCCACCTATATTCATATCCCATGAGATCAATGGTGGAAAAAGCTCACTTCCAGTAGGAAAAGGTTTCCTGGGACATTACACTGTGATATGAACATAATCCCACTTTACTTTATTCCTAATGGTTGCATTAGGCCGATGGTGTCTCTGCATTATATACATCTCCAGTTCAGCAGTTTCCCTTAGGGACCAGAGGAGGTTTTTGTCTGGCTTCCCCATCTGACTGAGTCACTGTGAAAAGCATTGATGTACCACACTAAACAGTGATAATCGCCCTCATCTTCTGCCAGGGCTCCAGCGATGTTTAAGTAGCAGGTGTTCCTGGACGTGTCTTTGGAAGCAGAAAATCGAGAGGGGACTCCGGAACCCTGGCCTTTGCTGGAATCTGAGGTATACCATAGGAGGAACCTGGGGGGATTCCCAGGCTTCTGCTGGAACCAGTATACAGCATAGCCAGTGATGCCAGACCCACTGCTCATGACGCAGGAGAGCTTCACTGAATTTCCTGGTGACACTGATTCTGAAAGTGGCTGAGATATGACATCCTGAGAGTTTGAACCTGGAAAAGAATATCATAGAACCTGTCACGTACATGCTGCTTCTGTGCTGCATTCCCTTAACAATGTTTTAATGTATATTTAGAGCCTTGTCTCACCTGCACACCACATGATCAGAAGGCTGAGAATAGGAGGCCAGAACATGATGATGAGATTGGTAGGTCCAAGGAGGAAAGGAAACTGACAATACTGGATGTTCTGACATTGACAGTCCTTTATATCTGCCCTGTTTACATCTGTGCTCCGCCTTCAGGTAATCAGCTCTAATCTGATTGGTCCTGCCTGTCATGAGGATACCTAAAGGCAGGATGTGCTCTTTTTGTGAGGGCTCTATTCTGGAAACTGGGTTGGATATACTGCTTTGGTCTTAGATGTTGATTGTTGCAGGGAGGGGAATATGTTAAGTGCCTGGCATGTTTGATCACGTCCTGCTACTTTGTGATAAGTATTAAGGAACACAAGTTTAGAGACACCAGTGAATTGCAGAAGACTTTGGTTGTTGGATTGTTGGAAAAGATCCACATTTCAACCACCTTAGGTCTAATTGATGGGTTAGAAGGGACGTGTGGTACTTGATGTTGGTCGTGAAGAACTTTGAGCTCTTAGCCTCAGACTTCAGAGGCAGACTATAGACAGTCATAGGTAGATAGGTCGGGACGACCCTGAGCATCTTTCCATTATACTGCTCTGCTGCTATCCTTTTGATATGTAGATTGCTACCCCTAGGAAATCACCCTTCCCCCTGGCAGACCCCTTCTCTGACACACTCTTCTCCATCTTGGCACCATGAGAACAGGACATGCCTACTGCATCTCCATTCATCCTAGTTGGTTTGATTAGCTCAGAATCCGATCTCTACTCTATCCTGTTTAGAAAGGATTTCCTTAATGGACTTCTATTAATTGGCAACGATAACAAGGGCTCCATGTGTAACTTTGTTTTCTCAGCAGCAAAAATACCCGGTAAATGAGACCACCTTTAAGTTGTTCCTCATTACAGTCCACAACCTGTAATGGTGGAAACAATTTCTGAACGGCTCTAGGCCTTGGATTGTTCCGCACTATAGTGCACAATCTGGTAGTTTTTCTCCCCCTCCCCAGTTTTCTTGCTCTGTTGCCCACCATCCTGTCACATGTCTGCCTCCCCCTCTTCCAATGATGGTGAGGTCACATCATACACCTGCAGGTTAGTGGGTCCCATGCTGCGGCCTGGAGTAAGACCTGGTCTGAAAGTGTTCAGGACCACTGTGCTAGACAAACCTAGCTGTCGATACCCGGCCTGAGTGTTTTCCTTTTCTTTTTAAAATGGTTGAAGTCTGTGTGTTCCCCCCTCCAGTACGACAACAATCTGTGGCAGAGGAAGAGAGAGAATTTCATGGGCACCGAACATGTAAGATCACATTCTGTACATGAGTGTCAAGCAATGGAGTGTCGAGCAGGGTGTGCTTTTTTTGATAAAGTGTATTTCAACCAAGTCACAAAAAGATACTATTAAGAAAGTCACAAATGCATGTGAAACCCTGTTTCATACAATTTCATATATGAAAGACCTGCCCCCCCATACGTTTATGAAAGCTTTATTTTGTGCTTATTATTTGCACTCCACATCCTTTTTCCAGTCACGGTCTTGATCTCCTGGGCCAATCCTGCTAATACACAATTGAGACTTCAGTGGTACAGTTAGTGATGTTCACACATCCCAAACACGAGGTGAGAAAATGTTTGAGTACAAGACAAAAGAACATTAATTTTTTGCTTGGTATATTGGTGAATGTGTAAATGATTTGATGCTCTAATACTAGAGGAAGTAAAGGTGCAGTCAGAGGGCCGGAAGCTCAATACTACGATGGGCTTCAATAATGACCGAAGATAAAATTTGCATAAGAATTTGATTCTAATACTGGTTGGGAAGCCATTTCCATATGGATCCAATATAGGATAACTGTGGCAATGGGCACTGCAAAGGGCATAAGTTTATGTTCATTGTAACATGCACTTACTCATATTGTCTATTGGCTTTATTAGTCTGATGTTCTCGCTGCATTATAAATGTGTGCAGTTCAGCTCTCCTTGGGGAACATAAGAGGTTTTTGTCTGGTTTCCCCATCTGACTGCGTCACTGTGCCAAGCACTGCTGTGCCAGGTTGCACAGTAATAAACAGCCTCGTCTTCAGCCGAGGCTCCTGCAACATTTAAATAGCAGGTGTTGCTGGAGGTATCTTTGGAACCGGAAAATCGAGAAGGAACTCCAGAGCCTTGGTGTTTGTTGGAATCTGAATAATAGCGTAAGAGGTATCTTGGAGGATTCCCTGGCTTCTGCTGGTACCAGGACACATGATAGCTACTGATGCTGAGCCCACTGCTCATGACACAGGAGAACTTCACTGTGCTCCCAGGTGAAACAGATGCTGAGGGTGGCTGAGATATCACTTGCTGGGAGTTCAGACCTGGAAAAAAAAAATCACAGAAACTGTCACATATGTGCTGCTTCTGAGCTGCATTCCACTCAGCCATGTTTTAGTCTTCTCTCACCTGTGCACCATATGACGAGAAGGCTGAGAATGCGTGGCCAGAACATGATGGTGAGACTGGTAGCTGCAATGAGAAAGAAAACAAATGACAACGGAAGACCTTACGCTAACAGCCCTTTATACCTGACCTGCTGGCATCTATGCTCCGCCTTCACGGTAATCACGGCCCCCCAACCTGATTGGTCCTGACTGTCACAGGGATACTTAAAAGCAGGGTGTGCTTTTTTGATAAAGTGTATTTCAACCAAGTCACAAAAAGATACTATTTGAGTTTCCTTTGGAGCTTTAAGAAATATTTTGGGACCGCATCGAACATTTTGTTTCAGTCCTACATGTTGGTATTGGGAGGCAGGGAATGTAACTGGCCTGTATTTGAGCATATCCAGCTACTTTGTATCATAATGTAATGAGGAAATTGCTCTGCATTCTCGGTCTCGTGAATACACTGTAGAAACCTCTCTTCATTGGAATGTTGGAAGAGACACACATTTTGACCAGTTAGACTGTTGGTACAGTTGATAATTCCTGCCAACCTAGCAGTTCGAAAGCAAGAAATTGCAAGTAGATAAATAGGGACCACTTCGGTGGGAAGGTAACAGCGTTCCGTGTGCCTTGGTGTTTAGTCATGCCAGCCACATGACCACGGAAACGTCTTCGGACAGCCCTGGCTCTTCGGCTTTGAAATGGAGATGAGCACCGCAACCCTAGAGTCGGACTCGACTGTCTTTCGAGCAAGGGAAACCTTTACCTATACAGTTGATCATTAAAGCTTGGAATGGGGCTGTGGCTCAGTGATGGAGCATCTACTGGGAATGTGGAAGCTCCCAGACCAGTTTCAAGCCCTGGACCCTCCACTGAGTAGCATCAGACAGCTGATGATGGGAGGACTTCTGCATAAGACACAGCAGAGCTGCCATCATTCTGAGCAGATCATATTGACCTAAAAAGACAAATGGACTGGTAATTGATGGGTGTGGTAATTGAATAGTTTGTGTTCTTGTTGTCTCACTGGACTTAACTGCTGATGAATTGGCATATGGGAGCCACTTTCCCCCCTGTTTTTCAAAGCTTCTGGTGCTCTGGATGAATTTATCTGCCTATACTTGCAACAGTGTCCTGGGTCTATCATCGAACATTTCCTTTTTAGCTGAAGTCTGTGTACCCACCCCCCTCCAGTGCTGAAACAATTTGTGCCCCGTAGGGTCTGTTTCAGTCCACATACCTCTGCCTAGAGAAAACAACAACAACAACGAACAAAGCATTGAGCTGGAACATTACCCACCACCTGTGCTCCTTCCCTTCATGACTAGAGAAAGCAAATTTGATCATCTGCAGCATGGTACATCAAGAGCATCCTCTAGTGGTCATAACTGCAGTCACCATAATTATCCATACCATGATCTCATAGCATTCCCACCCCCCCATTTTGTTTGTAATACTGCTTTCCTATTCAAGGCAGCTTTTAGAGACATGTAGTAGTGAGGATTCCCTTCAGAGCACCTCTTCCAATCGAATTATAGGCATAAATCTGAGGCAAGAAACTGCTCTCGCCCACAGACCTCATTTGAGCTCTCTTCAGGGATGGTGGGGAAGGAAAAATGGCCCTGAAAAAGGGGCCTCAGCATCCAGCACGCACATACCAGGTGCAGGTCCCTGACTGAGGCAAGGCCGGGCAGGGCTCAGGTCCCTCATGGTGGTGAATCCAGGCAAGATTTATGTCCCTTAGTGATATCAGGCTGGGCCAGAAGAGAGTCCCTCACTGAGGTGAGGCCAAGTCTGGAGCGCATCCCTTGTCATGGCGACACCAGGCCGAGCACACACCTCTCATTGCAGTGAGGCCAGGCTGGCCACATGGTAAGGCCGGGCTGGCCAGGTGCATCCCTCACCATGGCAAGGCCAGAGCTGGCCCCGCAGTGGGCATGGTGGGTCTGAGCCCAGCACCTCAATTGCTGTGACTCCAGCTCAGGATGGGGGGTGGGTGGGGGAAACATCCACTGTTCTCTTTGGGCTGGGGTGGCCCGAGCGAGGGGGGGGGTTACCCTCAGAGTGGCCACTATTGGGGAAGTGGCTCCCTAGGCCTTGTGTGTTTTCAGTCCTGTCAAGCCACTTCTGTCTTATGGAGACCCTATAATTTAACGACCTCCAAAATTTCCCATTGTTAACGGTTTTGCTTAGGTTTTGCGAATGGAGATTATACTGATTATACCAAAAGATTATATAATAATGAAACATTTTTTGTCTTTTAATACAGAGTAATTGGACTGTATAATCCTGAGAGTCCCTCTCCACTTTTGTAATTCATAAGAATGCACTGAAATGGGAGGGGAAAAGCTGCCAGAGAGCCAGATGCTTAAGTAGGCATGGACTGAAATGGAAGCCCTGGATGTAAAGCAGCCAAGGATCTCAAAAAGAAACAAGGATAACATCTTGCTGGGATTCCTTTAGTCTATAACACCAGTATCTCTTAGGCTCCACCTATGTTCATATCCCACTAAGATCCAACATGAAATTAATGAGGAAAAAGCTCACTTCCAGTAGGGCAAGGCTTATAGGGAAAGGTTTAAAGTGATATTGCATTGTGATGTGAACATAATCTTAGGCTGAGTTCAGACTGGCAGTTTGGCCCGATGTAGGCACGTTTCACAAACGGATTAAAGGGGCCGGTTCTATCGCTTCTCGGCCTTTTGGCTAAGATCAAGTGTAGTAATGGGGAGACCAGGACTTTGCCCTGCTCTCCTGCCATGGACTATTATACTACAAACCCTCAGCCACCCCCGAGTCACGGGATGCACAGTGCATGCCAAAGTATCACGTACTAAGCCTGTTTATTGTTTTTCATATGACATGCATGCACCTGCGTTTTCCGGAGCTTGCTTGTATTTGCTACATGACATCAGTGATTGTAATGTAAACATTCTCTAAATAAAAGTCAATCTGTTCTTATCAGTTTAATATCTGATACATCCTCTATCTGAGGACTATATATTAAATGCATTTTTGGGACTGGGAGATGGATAGGGGCTTGCTCCATCCACTCCATGCATCGACCTGGTATTGCAGTACCTCCAGGAACGGTGCACCTAAATAAACAAAAAGAAAAAAAAATTAAAGGGGCCGGTTCACACAGCCACAGCGTTCAGGCATTCTCCAGCCATACTCAACCCGTCCTATGATGATTCCCTACCATGTTAAAAAAAGTACCAGGTGAAAGCCGTAGCAAACCCTGGAGAGCATGTTGATCCCACTTCCCGGAAGTGTGCATGCTAAAAGCTGCAAACAAGCCACATTGCTGCGGTGCTGCGCCTATGTGCCCATGTATAGACGCATGTCGCTGGAGTGAGGAAAAAAGCTGCTTACAGCTGTGCCTCCGCCAGGGGTGGGCCAACAGTGTGAACTCTCCCTTATAACTCCTCCCCAGTATGCTCCCGCATCAGTAGGTGCAGTGCGACCAGGGAATCCCCGGCACAACTTGGTCCAAGTCTTTTTGCCCCGCCTCCCTTGTGCTTCATACTGCCAGTCCGTCCTCAGCCTTACTTTTATTCCTAATGGTTGCATTAGGCCAATGGTGTCTCTGCATTATATACATCTCCAGTTCAGCAGTTTCCCTTAGGGACCAGAGGAGGTTTTTGTCTGGCTTCCCCATCTGACTGAGTCACTGGGCCAAGCACTGTTGTGCCACACTGCACAGTGATAATCGCCCTCATCTTCTGCCAGGGCTCCAGCGATGTTTAAATAGCAGGTGTTGCTGGTGGCGTCTTTGGAAGCAGAAAATCGAGAGGGGACTCCGGAACCCTGGCCTTTGCTGGAATCTGAGCTGTACCATAAGAGGAATCTGGGGGGATTCCCAGGCTTCTGCTGGAACCAGTGTACAGCATAGCCACTGATGCTGAGTGCACTGCTCATGATGCAGGAGAGCTTCACTGTGCTTCCTGGTGACACCGATGCTGAGGGTGGCTGAGATATGACATCCTGAGAGTTCGAACCTGGAGAAGAATATTGTAGAACCTGTCACATACATGCTGCTTCTGTGCTGCATTCCCTTAACAATGTTTTAATGTATATTTAGAGCCTTGTCTCACCTGCACACCACATGATCAGAAGGCTGAGAATAGGAGGCCAGAACATGATGATGAGATTGGTAGGTCCAAGGAGGAAAGGAAACTGACAACACTGGATGTTCTGACATTGACAGTCCCTTATATCTGGCCTGTTTACATCTGTGCTCCACCTTCATATTAATCAGCCCTAATGTGATTGGTCCTGACAGTCACAAGGATACCTAAAGGCAGGATGTGCTATTTTTGTGAGGGCTCTATTCTGGAAACTGGGTTGGATGTTCTGCTTCAGTCTTAGATGCTGCTTGTTGTAGGGAGGGGAATAGGTTAAGTGCCTGGCATGTTTGATCACATCCTGCTACTTTGTGATAAGTATCAGGAATGCAAGTCTACAAACCCCGATTAATGGCAGAAGCCTTTGTTTCTTGGATTGTTGGGAAAGACCCATATTTCGGCCACCTTAGGTATAGTTGATGGGTTAGAAGGGGGTGAAAAGTATAGTACTTGATCTTGGTGGTGAAGGACTTTGAGCTGTCTCTTAGCCTTGGACATCAGAGGGGGACTGTAGACAGTCATAGGTAGACAGGTCAGGACCAATGCTCCCTCTAAGCTGTAGAGTCTTGTGAGCAAAAATTCTACTTTGTGAGCAACTGGTATTAAAGTTGTGAGCGAGCGATTTGGCTACTGCATGAATTAGTTAGCTCTGGAGCCCTCCTTCCTGAGCCAAGACAAAAATGTGTGTGCCGGAGGCTAAAAAACTGTGAGCTAGCCCACACTAACTCAGCTTAGAGGGAACACTGGTCAGGACCCTGAGCATCTTTCCATTATACTGCTCTGATGCTATCCTTTTGATATGTAGATTACTACTCTTACGGAATCTCCCTTCCTCCTGGCTGACACCTTCTCTGACACACTCTTCTCCATCTCGGCCCCATGAGAACAGGACACACCATTCATCCTAGTTGGTTTGATTAGATCAGAATCCGATCTCTACTCTATCCTATTTACAAAGGTTTTTTCCTTACAATATTGGACTTCTATTAATTGGCAATGTTTACAAGGGCTCCATGTGTGACTTTGTTTTCTCAGCAGCAAGAATACCAAGTAAATGAGACCATCTTTAGATCATTCCTCATTATAGTCCACAACCTGTAATGGGGGAAACAATTCCTGAATGGCTCTAGGCCTTGGATTGTTCCTCACTATAGTCCACAACCTGGCACACACCCCATTCCCAGTTTCCTTGTTCTGTTGCTCACTGTCCTGTCACAAGCCTGCCTGCCCCTCTTCCTGTCACATGATGGTGAAGTCACATCACACACTTGAAAATTAATGGGTCCCATGCTGCCACCTATAGTAAGACCTGGTCTGAAAGTGTTCAAAACCACTGTGCTAGATAAACCCAACTGCTTATAGCTGACTTGAGTGTTTTCCTTTTCTTTTTAAAATGGTTGAAGTCTATGTGTTCCCCCACTCCAGTACTACAACAATCCGTGGCAGAGGAAGAGAGAGAATATCATGGACATCAAATATGTTAGATCACAGTCTGTATATGAGTGTTGACAGGACTTGCATCAAGATAGTCACAAATGTGCGTGAAAACCATTTCATACTGTTTCATGTATGAAAGACCTGCCCCACCTACACTTATGAAAGTGCTTATTACACTTTTGTGCTTATTATTTGCACTCCACATTATTTTTCCAGTCATGGTCTTGATCTCCTGGGCCAATCCTGCTAATGCACAATTGAGACTTCAGTGGTGCAATTTGTAATTTATTTATTTTTTATTTATACTTTCAGCTTGTATCCCGCTCGAACCCCGAGGGGTCTCTGAGCGGCTTACACAATTATTTGTTCCCTAACTAAGGCCACAATGTTCACACATCCCAAAAACAAGGTGAGAAAATGTTTGAGTACAAGATGAAAGAACATGAAACGGTTGCTTGGTGTATTGGTGAATGTGCAAATAATTCAGTGCTCTGTTACAAGAGGAATTAAAGGTGCAGTCAGAGAGCTGGAAGCTTAATACTGTGATGGGATTCAATAATGATCAAAGATAAAATTTTGATGGGTTTGCATTAGAATTTGATTCTAGCACTGGTTGGGAAGCCATTTCCATATGGATCCGACATAGGATAACTGTGGGAAAGGGCACTGCAAAGGGAATAAGTTTATGTTCATCGCAACATGCACTTACTCATATTGTCTAATGGTTTTAATAGTTTGATGGTGTCTCTGTACTATGTAGACCATTTGAACTCATTTGTTACGAGGGCCAGGTCTGACATAAATGTCACTTGGGCCGAACCATGTGTGTCATAAAACACAATGGCAAGTACAGGAGATATAAACTGTAAGGACAGCAGCTGATAAGCCCCGAGTTGGTGTATCCTCACTGCAAGCTCTCATGCATTGGGAGGGAGGTGCAAAGGAAAACCCGCATGGGCGGACTGGACAGCCAGTGGTGCAGCACTAGGAAGATGCTCCTACACTGCCTGACTGCTGCAGAAAAAGTTGTTCCATCATGCTGAAGCCACAATCAGGGTGGCTCCTCCCACTCCCCCCTGAGCAGTCTCCCGTTCTCTCCCTTACACTAGATGATTGCGGGCTGCATAAAAGCCCTCGATGGGCCTGATCTGGCCCCCCGGGCCTTATGTTTGACACCCATGATGTAGACGTTCAGTTCAGCTCCCCCTGGGGAATAGAAGAGGTTTTGGTCTGGCTTCCTCATCTGACTGAGTCACTGTGAAAAGCACTGTTGTGCCACACTAAGCAGTAATAATTGGCATCTTCTGCCAGGGCTCCTGCGATGTTTAAATAGCAGGTGTTGCTGAACTGGAACATTAACTACCACCTGTGCTCCTTCCCCTTTTGACTAGAGAAACCAAATTTGATTATCTGCAGCACGGTACATCAAGGACATCCTCTAGTGGTCATAATTGCAGTTACCACAATCATACATACCATGATTTCATGTCATTTGGTTATTCGTTTTAGAGTATTTGTAACACTGCTTCTCTACTTGAGGAAGCTTTTAGAGATATGTACTAGTGAGGATTCCCTTCAGAGCATCTCTTCCAATTGAATTATTGGCGTAAATCTGAGGAAAGAAACTGCTCTCACCCACAGACCTCATTTGAGTTCTGTTCAGGGAAGGTGGGGAAGGGGAAATGCCCCTGAAAAAGGGGCATCACCACCCAGCACGCACATATAAGGTGCAGGTCCCTTAATGAGGCAAGGCCAAGCTGGGCTCAGGTCCCTCATGGTGGTGAATCCAGGCAAGATTTATGTCCCTTAGCGATATCAGGCTGGGCCCCAGGCTGGCCACACGGTAAGGGCGGGCTGTCCAGGTGCATCCCTCATCAAGGCAAGGCCAGAAGTGGCCCCACAGTGGGCATGGTGGTCTGAGCCAAGCACCTCCTTTTCTGTGACTCCAGCTCAGGATGGTGGGGGATCACATCCACCGTTCTCTTCAGGCTGGGGTGGCCCCAGCAGGAAGGGACCCTCAGGTTAGAGTGGCCCCTATTGGGGAAGTGGCTCCCTAGGGTTTTAAGAGTAGCCATTAAGCATAGATCTTGGATGATGAAAGAATTTGGTTCACCAAACATGTACAAATGCTATATATTATTTAAAAAACAACAACAACAACACTGCATGGAACTACTGATAGAAGCTAAGAGACCATATACTAAAGACATACTGATTCTTTCTCTCAGTCCAGAATAATTGGTCTGCATACTTATGACTCCTAACATAGCACTTCAGAATTGTCCCTTTATGTTGTTCATATGAATGCATTGAAATTGGTGGGGGGAAAGCAGTCTGAGAGCTTAAATAAATGCTTAATCAGGCTCTAGGAATGGAAACCCTGAATTCAGGAGAAATATGACTTCAGATAACATTATCTGAAGAAGTGAGCAGTGACTCGCAAAAGCTCCTTCCCTGCCACATATTTTGTTAGTCTTTAAGGTGCTCCTGGACTCTTGCTCTTTGGATAACATTAAAAAGGTTCTCAGTAATTAATTATACCAGAAACAAAGCTTTGTTGGGATTGCTTTATGGACTGACTCCAGCATCTACCTACCATCAGTTTCCATGTAGATCTAATAGTATATTTGTGGGAAAGACCACACCAATAGGAACAAGTTTAATGTGACTGTATGTACATATTTTCAGAGAGTAGACATGCTGCTCTGTAGCAGAAGAGCTGGATGTAGGTCCAGTAGTACCTTAGAACCAACAAGATTTTCGTGATCTGAGATTTCAAGAGTCAAAGCTCCTTTTATCAGGTACCAATAGACAAGTAATCTGAGTTTACTCTTATTTTGTGTCAAATGGTTTCATTAGTCTGATGTTGTCTCTGCATTATAAACATGTGTAGTTCAGCTCCCTGTAGGGAATAGACGAGGTTTTTGTCTGGCTTCCCCATCTGACTGAGTCACTGTGCTGAGCACTGTTGTGCCACACCGAACAGTAATAATCAGCCTCATCTTCTGCCAGGGCTCCAGCAATGTTTAAATAGCAGGTGTTGCTGGAGGTATCTTTGGAAGCAGAAAATCGAGAGGGGATCCCGGAGCCCTGGTGCTTTCTGGAATCTGAGTGATACCATAAGAGGAACCTGGGGGGATTCCCAGGCTTCTGCTGGAACCAGAACACATCATAGCCAGTGATGCTGGACCCACTGCTCATGACGCAGGAGACTTTTGCTGAGTTTCCTGGTGACACTGATGCTGCTGGTGGCTGAGATATTGCATCCTGAGAGTTTGAACCTGGAAAAAGATGGTTGCATCAGTTGTCACATTCACACTGCTTCCCAAGGGCATTCACCTTAGCTACGTTTCAGTGTATATTCAGTGAATTCTCACCTGTGCACCACATGACTAGTAGAGAGAGAATGGCAGACCACAGCATGATGTTGAGTCTGAGTTCCCTAATGCGGAAAGAAAACAAAACTAAGACCATTGGAAATTCTTACACTAATGGCCCTTTATATCCATCCTGTTTGCATCTGTGCTCCACCTTCTTGGTCATCAGCCCTAATCTGATAGGTCCTGGCTATTATAGGAGGGCTCAAAGGGAGGGTGTGCTATTTCTGGTGAAGAATGTGTTGAACAGATCTCATAAGGGGTGCTATTTCAATAAACTTGGAGCTGTGAGAGACAAGTATTGCGGGACTGGGTTAGATATTTATTCCAGTCCTAGATGTTGATTTATTTAGATGTAGTAGGCATGTTGGATCACATCCTGCTACTTGCATGCTCACAATCACCAATGCGCTGCAGAAGCCACTATTCAGCAGAAGGTTGGGAATGATACACAGTTTAACCGTTTTGACTGTACAATTGATAGGTTCAGTGGTGGTGAGATGTATGTTGCTTGAATAGTTTCCACTGCTGTTTCAGCAGACTTGAAGAATTATCATCAAGGAAGCTAAATTCACCTCTTGGGTGTCCCAGGGTTCAGTCAGTCACACACGTGTTTTTTTTTTAATATTTATGTTAAACCTTAAAATAAGATCATGTTTAGCATTGAAGCTGCCATCTTTTTGCCGTTTTTGTAACCTGCTACTAGTGTGCATGTGTAGGGAGTAAAGCCCCATGACAAGTAAGACAATGAGAACCAATCACTCAGCGGTGGAAACAATTCCTACATGAGTCTAACACTTGGCTTGTTCCTCACAAAAGTCCACCAGTGTTCTGCTTATGTCTCAGCTAGTCAGTGTCCCATCACAATTCTTGTTCACACTCTTCCTATCACATGACTGTGATGTCATATGTTTGCAGCTTTGTGGCTTCCATGCTGCCTTCTATAGGTTAACAGTGGGGCCTGGGTGTGGGAAGGGTGAAGCCCACTTCTGTGGCTGACTCTATCTGCCTATATTTGCAACAGTGCCCGAGGTATAGAATAAAACTTTTCCTTTTTAAATAGTGGAAGTCTGTGTACTTCCCCTCTCCAATGCTGAAATAATTGGTGGGCTTTTTATATCTATAAAGGTGATAGGTAGGTAGGTAGGTAGGTAGAAGACAGAATCAAGATTCAGGATGATCTCGACAGGCTGGAAAACTGGTTTAAAAGTAACAAAATGAAGTTCAACAAAGATAAATTCAAAGTTTTGCATTTAGGCAGAAAAAAATCAAATGCATAATTATAGGATGGGGGCGACTTGTGTTGACAGTAGGGATGGGCACAAACTGAGAAAATGCATTTCAGTTCATGGTATGCCCGGTTCGCGAACCACAAACTGTCATGAACTTTTAGCCACCAAACAAACTGGTTTGGCTTGTGAGGTATGTGACATGGTAGCCGGCATGCTAAAGACACCAAACTCACAGGGGATCTCTGGTTGACTCTCCTCTACCTGCCCTCCAAGTTTGGTGAGGATTGGATTTAGGCAGTCCTTTCCCCAGAAAGCACTTTCCTGGGGCACCTTCTTTGGGGAGCCATAACTTGAACCCCCTAAATCCAATCCTCACCAAACTTGGAGGGCAGGTAGAGGAGAGTCAGCTGGAGATCCTCTGAGAGTTTGGTGTCTCTAGCATGCCTGGGGGAGGGGGCATTCTACCACCTCATGAATCGAACCAGTTCGTGAGGCGGCTAAAAGTTCATGATGGTCTGTGGTTCGCAAACGGCATGCCACGAACCATGAGCTGAATGCATTTTCCTAGTTGGTGTCCATCCCTAGTACTGTCAAAACTGTTGCTCCCCCTTTCCCTGTCATATGATGGTTATGTCACACTGTTGCAACTTATTGGGTCCTATGCTGCTGCATAAGGTGTATCCAGGGTCTGAAAACATACAAGAGCACTGCGCTAGATGAAGGCATCTGTCCATACTTGCAGCAATATCCTGATAAATGTTTCCCCCCCCCTTTAAAAAAGTTGAACTCCATGTGTTCCTGCTTCATTGCTACAACAATCTGAGATAGAGGGAGAGAGAATATGATAGACACCAAAATTTAAGATCACATTTGCATTCCACATTCTTTTTCCAATCACTGACTCGATCTCCTGGGCCAGTCCTGCTACTGCATGATTGAGACTTATATGGTGCCACTTGTAATGTTCACACATCCCAAACATAAAGCAAGAAAATGTTTTGCGTTTGAGAAGAATCACCATGGAATATTCATTTGCTACCCTATTTGAGAGTCTGTGGGTGCGTTCAGATGGGGCATTTACAACAGTATAGGTGCCGGTTGGAATCAGTGTACTTACCGGCATTTACACGGCGAACATCTGCCTTCCGTCCCTAACCGTTGCAAAGAGCTTTAAACTGTTGTATTCTGCTACTAGGTCCCCAAGTGGTGGTATCCTGAGTGCAACGGTTGTAATCACTTTACTTCCCCCCCCCCGGTCTGATCGCTCTCCACCGTTGTAGAGCCGCTTCCATCCACTGTGTGTGAACGGGCATACAGCGATGGGCTCCACAGACAGGAGGTAAGTGTGATCGCTTTTCAGCTGGCATAAACTGCAATGGTTCCAACCAGTACAGTTTATGCCGGCTGAAACGCCCCGTCTGAACGCACCCTAAGTCATTCAGTGCTCTGTTGCCAGAGAAGCTAAAGGTACAACCGGAGATCTGAAAGCTTAATACTACAATAGGCTTCAATGGCAACCAAAGTTTTGCTGGGATTGCACAGCACTGGTTGGGATCTTGCCACTTCCGTATTGATCTAACGGGGGATGATTGGGGGAAAAGGTCAATGCAAAAGGGAATAAGTTTACTGTGACTCCTGTGTTCATGATAACATGTACTTACTCATACTATCTAATGTTTTTTTATTAGTCAGACGGTGCCCCTGTACCACAAAGATATGCAGTTTAGCTCCCCTTAGGGAATATGAGAGGTTTTTGTCCAGCTTCCCCTTCTGTTTGAGTCACCGTGATAAGCACTGTTGTGCCACACTGCACAGTAATAATCGGCCTCGTCTTCAGCCGAGGCTCCTGCGATGTTTAAATAGCCGGTGTTGCTGGATGTATCTTTGGAACTAGAAAATCGAGAGGGCACCCCAGAGCCCTGGTACTTGTCGGAATCTGACTTATACTGGAAGAGGAATCGTGGGGGATTCCCAGGCTTCTGCTGGACCCAGAGCACATAGTAGCCACTGATGCTGGACCCTCTGCTCATGGCACAGGAGAGCTTCGCTGTGTTCCCTGCTGAAATGGAAGCTGAGGGTGGCTGAGAGATCACTTCCTGGCAGCTCAAACCTGCAAAAAAAATTAATATTGCAGAAACCGTCATATTCACGCTGCTTCTCAGCTGCATTTCTCTTAGCAATGTTTCTAGGTATATTTGTTGTACTCTCACCTGTGCACCACAAGGCTAGAAGGCTGAGCATGGGAGCCCAGGACATGATGATAAGATTGGTGGCCCCAGTGAGAAAGAAAACAAGACAGAAGGCAATGGAAGGTCTAACACTAACAGCCCTTTATACCTAACCTGCTTACAGCTATGCTCCGCCTTCATGGTAATCAGACCTAAGCTGATTGGTCCTGACTGTCACAGGGATACTAAAGCCAATTGTGCTGCTTTTGGTAAAGTGTGCTTCAGTCAGGTCACCAAAAAAGATGCCATTTGAATTGCCTGTGGGCTGTAACAAATAGTTTTGGGATTGGGTTGGATATATTGTTTCTATCATAGATGTTCATTTGGGAGGAAGGGAATGTGTTACGCTGCACCAGGCATATTTGGTCATACCCTGCCACTTTCCCCCAACTGGGAATGAATAGCTCTGCATTCTCACAGTCCCCAATGCACTGGAGCGACCTCTCGTCCTTGGGATGTTGGACAGGGCGCACAGTTTGGCCTTTTAAAATGTAAGCGGACGTGATGGCTTAGCTGGGGAAGGGGCTGTGGCTTAGTGGTGCAGCATCTGCCTTGTGTGCAGAAGGTCCCAGACCAGTTATAAGCCCTGAATTCTCCAGTTCATAGTATCGGGCAGTAGAAAATGAGAAAGTCTTCTACATGAGACACAGGAGAGCTGCCGCCATTCTGAGCAGACAATACGGACCTAAAAAGACAAACAGTCTGATTTAGTAAAAGCAGCTGCATGTGGGCTGATGGGTGGGATACTTCAAGGGCGTAGACTTTCCAATTTCCCGGGGGGGGCTGGGGCTGGGCCAGAGGCATTGCTAAGTCATTAAAAGAACTGGGACCCAATGACATCATAGGGAGGAGCTAGTGATATCACAGGCATGGTTACTATCTGTGGAGGTGGACCCATGTGGGATTTAGGGATGGGCTCCCCAGAAATTTAGGGAGGCCTGGGAACCGCCCTAGCAATGTCCCTGGGCTGGGCTAACCCCAGGAACAGTTGCCTTCTTAGCACACTGCTTAGAAACTTAGAAAGCCCCACACACACTGCACACTGGAATAAGAACATAATATCAGGCCATACCACATTGCAATAAAGCCCCTACAACTGTATACAGAAATACTGAGCTTCCCTACCATTTGCCACAACTAGCCCACCACACAAGAAGAAGAAGAAGAGATTGGATTTATACCCCGCCCTTCACTACCCAAGGGAGTCTCAGAGCGGCTTACAAACGCCTTTCCCTTCCCCTTCCCACAACAGACACCCTGTGAGGTAGGTGGGGCTGAGAGAATTCTGACAGAAACTGCTCTTTTTCAAGAACGGCTGTGCCAGAGCTTGTGACTGACCCAAGGTCACATCAGCAGGTGCAAGTGGAGGAGTAGGGAACCAAACCCGGTTCTCCCAGATTAGATTTGGCCCGGGGTCACTCAACCAGCAGAGTGTATTCTCACTCTGCTGGCTGAGTGACCCCGGGCCAAATCTCCCCCTCTCTACCTAACCTACCCCACAGGGTTGTTGTGAGGGTAACACACACACAATTTTTAAAAAGGTGTTCAAAAGTGAGCTGGGTGACCTTGGGTCAGTCACAGCTCTTTCAGAGAGAGAGAGAGAGGGAGGAAGGGGAGGGAGAGAGAGAGCTCCGCGCCT
>NW_015167580.1:403826-436611 GCF_001447785.1 Gekko japonicus | reverse complement strand
TCTAGTGTCCTGGCCCCACTGCTGGACCTCCTGATGGCCCCTGGTATTTCTGGCCACTGTGTGGCACAGAGTGTTGGACTGGATGGGCCGTTGGCCTGATCCAACACCGGCTTCTCTGATGTTCTTATGAGCCCTGCCCTCCCCGCCCCCAAATAAACCCATTCCTTCCAGCCTCTCTTCCTGCCGAGTCGTTCCTCCTTCCAACTCCCCCCTCCCGCCAGGCTGCACCATCGCCCTCAGGCACCTGGGCGGGGGGGGGGAGGCACTTATCTGTCACTAGGCGGCCCCCCAGGAAGGGCAACAGCAGCCACAGGTTCCCGGCCAGGCCCCCCATTCCTGTTGCCATCTCCAAGGCGGGACGCGTCCAATGGGGAGGGAGGGCCAGGCAGCAATGGGGACACCGACGGGGCTGGCAGAGGCGCACGACTGAGCTCGGTCCTGGCCGCGGTGGGTGAGGGAGGAGAGCGGCGCAGAGGCAGCCAATGAGAAAAAGGCCTGGGCGCTGACCCGGCTGTTGCCAGGTGAGGAAACCCCTGAGAGCCGCCCGAGCAGCAGATAGACGAGAAGCAAGTGTGCATGACCGCAGCCCGTCGGAGTCGCCGCTGGACGTCCACACCCCTGGAGGCGGAGCGGCGTCGCCTGCGCGGGCCCGGACTGCCCCCAGCCACTCCGCGCTCCCCAGCAGGAGTCCCGCTGCGCGGCCAAGGCAGCCAGGTCGCGCCGGAGGCTCTCTGGGCCCCAGAAGGTGCGCACGCACCCAAGCCAAGGGTCGTGCACGGGCCTGGAGCGGCCGCCGCCGCGCCGAGTCACACAAGTCCCCGTCCGCGGTGACCCGCGCTGGCTCGGTGTGCCCTGGCGCAGCCCAGCAGGTGCCCCTCCGCCGCGTCCCGCGACACACACTTGTTCCCATGGCGGCCGCAGGGCCGCTCTCGGCGGGGCTGGGGCCGGGCAGCTTGCTTCGCAGTGGGTGGGCGGGGCTTCTGGGGAAATTTCGGGGGGGGGGCGCAAGCCCCTCAGCCCCCCCGCAGATTACGCCGGTGGGATACTTGGATTTGCTGGGTTTATTTCTGATAGCTATGTGGAGACAAAGGGTGCCATGCCTCCTGATTCTCATTGCAAGCATACTCAGAAAATCACCAGGATACTGAGGCAAAGTTGCTGAGGGGCAGAGTGAATGCCTTCCTGCCTTTAATCCTCAGCTTCTTCCTTACTATAGTACACCTCCCTATGCACTGCTTGTATCACCCATCCTCCTCAGCTTTCATAGTCAGCTGCCCACTGTCCTGTCACAACTCTGGTTCCCCCTCTTCCTGTCACATGACCATGTTTGCAGCCTATCGTGTTCCACTTAGGACTTAGAGAAATCCGTCTCTGTCTGTCGCAACGCCCCAAGTATTTCACTGTGCTTTCCTTTTCCTTTTCAAGATGGTTGAAGTTTGTGTGCTCCCCCTCCCTCTCTAATGTTGCAACAATTTGTGCTAGAGAACAGAGTTGGAGACCAGTTGGCACCTTTAAGACCAACAAAGTCTTCTTCAAAGTGTCAGCTTTCATGTGCAAAGCACACTTCTTCAGACAAATTGGAATAAAATCTCCTCAACGGTTACTTACAGGAAAAAAGAGGGTGGGGGCAGCCGTCAGGAGGGGCCACTCAGTGCCAAGATGCATATGCAGAGCTGAAATTGGATCAGGTGGCTGGTAAGATCTTCTTGGGGAAACAACTATTACACTTGAGCACATGCTCTGTCCTGCCTTCACTTAACTCAAGCTCTGATCATACACAGAAGTTGCCGCGGGATACTCATGGACAGGCCCGTAGCCAGGATTTTGTCATTCAGGGGGCTTTTAAATAAGTCAGGGGGCACTAACGTCCCAAAATAAAAATTTTAAAACTAACTTTTGCATTGTTTGCACTCTGCTTGCCTACATGGGGAAGCAAGCCACGCTTGAGGAAGGGGCGGGGGTGGGGAGTCCTCCGGGGGGCCCAGAGAGTCAGGGGGCCTGGGTGCTGGATGGAAGTCAGGGGGCCTTGGCAGAAAGTCAGGGGGCCAGGCCCCAAAATGCCTCACTGTAGCTACAGGCCTGCTCATGGATGCCGAGTTGATTTAACGGGTGTGATCACACCAGCACATCTGGCAAGTGTCGCACACCTGTTGGCAAGCCATCGCATCCCACCGAAGATTCGTAGTTCAAAGCTACTGCAGAAACACCAGTATTATCCGCTTGCGATGGGCCACAGATGGTCGTCCTCTGTCTGATCACTCCAGCGCCGCATGAAGCGCACCGGAATTGTGCACAGACAAAATGCTACCCCCGATTCCCTGCCGTCGCGTCTGATCGCGTTCGGCTGGGTCACAAGTGCGGTGGAGTGAAAAGCCATGCCTCCACCCCCCCCCCGCGTGTTCTCTGGCCAGTGTGACAGGGACCTCAGAAAGCTTTTTGATCATCTTCAGTATTTATAGATCAAAGGCACCACCTAGTGGTCCTAATTGCAGATGACAGGATGATTTAAGAGCGATGACAGCTCAACTCCATCACTTGTGATTTCGGGCCTGGCCGCTCACATTCCATTTAGGTCATTAAAATATGTATATACTGGTTCCCCACTCTAGGCAGCTTTTAGAGATGTTTAGTGCTGAAGATTCCCTGAAAAACTCCAACAGAAATCTTTGCACAATTCTGAGTGAAGAAACTGCTCAAGCCCCAAATCCATCTTCTAAGTTCTTTTCCATGGGTAGGGATGCCAGCCCCCAGGTGGGACCTTGGGATCCCCTGGAATTAACATTCAACTCCAGACTACAGAGATCAGTTTCCCTGGAGATAATGGATGCTTGGGAAGGTGGATGCTATGGCACTGTACCCTACAGAGGTCTCTGTCCTCCAACCACAAATCTCCAGGAGTGTCCCAGCCTGGATCTGAAAAACCTATCTATGAGGATCAGTACTGGGGCCGATACTATTTAGTTTATTCATGAGTGGTCTGGAACTAGGGCTGAGTAGTGTAGTGGCCAAGTTTACAGCTGACACCAAATTATTCAGGATGGTGAAAACCAAGGCTGACTGTGAAGAGCTCCAAGAGGACCTTCACAAACTGGGTCAGTGGACAACAATGTGGCAAATGAAGTTCAGTGTTGGTAAGTGTAAGGTGATGCACATTGGGACCAAAAAAAAATCCCAACTTCAAGTATAGGCTAGTGGGGTTTGAACCTGCTGAGACTGAGAGGGGAAAAGATCTTGGGGTTGTAGTGGATAGCTCAATGAAAGTGTCAGCCCAGCATGCGGCAGCAATTTAAAAGGCAAACTCTATGTTAGGGATTATTAGGAAAGGGACTGCGAATAAAATGGCTTATATTTTAACGACTCGTTAGAGATCGATGGTGTGGCCTCATTTGGAATACTGTGTATAGTTCTGGTCACTGTATCTCCAAAAGGAGATTGCAGAGCTGGGGGGAAAGCACAGAGGAGGGCAACCAAGATGATTAGGGGGTTTGGAGCATCTCCCCTCTGAGGAAAGGCTGAAGAGTCTGAGGCTTTTCAATTTAGAAAAGAGATGACTAAGGAGGTACTTGACAGAGGTTTATAAAACTATGCAAGGGGTGGAGAAAGTTGACAAAGAGATATTTCTCTCCCTCTCCCAAATTACTAAAACTCAAGGGCATCCAATGATGCTGGTGGGCAGTAGTCTTATGATGGACAAAAGGAAATACTACTTTACACAGAGAGTGATTAAACTGTGGAATTTCCTGTTATGTAGTGATGGCCACAGGAATAAACAGGTTCAAAAGGGGCTTAGATAGATTCATGGAGGATAAGTCTTATCAGTGGCTACTAGCCATGGTGCCTGAGGGGAACCTCCACATTCAGAGTCACTAAACCTCTGAATCCCAGCGCCAGGAGGCAAACATCAGGGGAAGGCCTCAGCCTCTATGCCCTGTTGTTGGCCCTCCAGAGTTACTGGTTGGCCACTGTGTGAGATAGGATGCTGGACTAGATGGACTACTGGTCTGATCCAGCAGGGCTATTCTTATGTTTTTAACCTTCTTTGGGCATTTTTAAGGTGAGGCTAGATGATCATCTGACAGAAATGCTGATTCTATTAAGCACTATGAATTTAGGCAGATTGTGAGGGTGGGAAGGGATGAGTCACTGTTTAACTCTCATAGACCTTTCTTATATGTCTAGGGTAATGCTGATCATCCTTTGGTGTCAGGATAAATTTTTTTTCTCCAGGCCAGACTGGCCCATAGTTCCTGGAAGTTTTCTGCTTTCCTCTGGGCATAGAAAAGGGGTCACTGGGGGAGTGGAGAGAAAGGTAGCTTTGGATTTCCTGCACTGTGCAGGGGGTTGGACTAAGTGACTCTTGTGGTCCCTTCCAGCTCCATGTTTCTACCTTTTTAAGGCTCTGCTCAGATGAGGGAAGTTCATCTGGACTTCACTACTATTTCTGGTATATGTTATCTGTTGCTGTATGCATGATCAAATTCTCAGTGCATTTTATTTCTGCATATGTAATCCTATTTACTACTGGTTTCACATGACATGCTGTTAGTCGAATTGCTTTATCTACAGCAATTGGCAGAATTTAATCTGGGTGCTTGCCAACTATACCAAGGTCCTGTTCCCACCAAAGGATTACCAGTGAAAGGAGTCGAGGCTGGTGTTCTTAATATAACTGTCTTTTACTTAAGAAAATATAAATCACATACAAACAATACTGATACACGCACACATTCAAGCAAGTTTCTTAGAAATACAGTATTAAGAATAGTCAGTTTTGCATTAGCAGGTATGATGATGAAGGGTGATACTTATCTGTCCTGAAGCTTGTTCATTCCAATGAAGAATGGAGGGGCAGAAAATAGAATTCTAGGGAAGTTTAACACACAGCTAGAACCAGCCAGCTTGTGTGGGTCTCCTGGCTGCAGACCAAGAGATCAAGTAGAGGCAAGGGTTTGGGGTATAGCAAGCTTGACAAAAGGGAAGTTAAAGCAGACAGGGGGGATTGGGGGGGATTGTGGCTAGCAAGGGCCAGGCGACTGGTCCTTACCTTTTATAAGTGGATCTTTGGGTGGGTGGCAACTGTGCCAACCTGTGGACCCACCTACCTGTTAGTCGGTCCCAAAACTAATCCTATTGGTTGCATGTAGTGAGGGGTGGCAACCTAGAGGGTTGGGCAATATTGTGACTTAAGATCTAACTCAAAGGATGGCATCTGGGCAAGTGTGAAACTTGGCGTCAAGGAACCTCCTTTAAGTGCAGATGAAGCTGGCCATTCTCTGGTGAAAAAAGGTCCATCTAGTAGGGAATGCCAATGTAAAATAAAGCAGAGATGCAGAATACGTGACTGCAGGCAGTTTAGCAATGGGGGCTGCTTCTTCTTTGAGTTGCTGTTTTGCTGACAACAATGGAGATGTGTGCTTTCTCACCAGGCTGATGCTGTGTATCTGAAACCTTATAAACATGTAAGGCATATGCCGGCACCTTCTATGTGTAGTATCACAACAGGTGATTTGTACATCTTTCTGAGTCTAGTGTGTGTGTGAGCACAGTCTATTTGTGTGTGTGTAGCAGCAAACATAAATCCATAAAGCAAATATCAATCTCAGTCCTTAAAAATGCTTTATACTTATGCCTGGTTCGGACAAGAGCTCTGCTTCAGATTTTTGCAATCCCAGCCCTATTACATTACTTAATAGCGACCTTATCCTATTCATTGCATTGAATTACATTGTGTGATCTGCCTTGAGTCTCAGTGAGAACAGTGGACTATAAATAATGTAAATAAAATAAAACTACACAAACAGCATTAATTAATCCATTTAACATCACAACACTTTCCAACAACACTCATAGGGAACACTTTCCCTATGAGGAAAGGTTAAAGTGCTTAGGGCTCTTTAGCTTGGAGAAACGATGACTGGGGGGTGACATGATTGAGGTTTATAAGATTATGCATGGGATAGAGCAGGTAGAGAACGAGGTACTTTTCTCCCTTTCTCACAATACAAGAACTCGTGGGCACTCCATGAAATTGCTAAGCGGTTGGGTTAGAACGGATAAAAGGAAGTACTTCTTCACCCAAAGAGTGATTAACACATGGAATTCACTGCCACAGAAAGTGGTGGTGGCTACAAGCATGGACGGCTTCAAAAGGGAATTAGATAAGCATATGGAGCAGAGGTCCATCAGTGGCTATTAGCCACAAGGTACAGATAGGGGCTCTGGGGCAAGTGATCCTCTGTCTTCTTGGTGCTTGGGGGGGGGGGGTCAACAGTGGGAGGGCTTCTAATATCCTGGCCCCACTGGTGGACCTCCTGATGGCACTGGGATTTCTGGCCACTGTGTGACACAGAGTGTTGCTGGATGGGCCTTTGGCCTGATCCAACACTGGCGTCTCTTATGTTCTTATGTACAAGATCGATATATTCAGTGAATGATATGTTTAATTTTATGTACTTTATGTCTTTTTAAGCAAATGGGTAACATGTATTTAGAATGCTTCAGCTGTGTAAGGTGGTCCCAAATTGCAGATGGAAAGATGAGGATGAGAAAGAGCAGCTTGCCTAAGATCACTCCATGAGGATGTGGCAACGATGAGACTGAACACCCAACCTGCCAGACCTCAGGTCAGCCTCTTAAGCTACCTCTTGCAAAGCTCTCTGCTCTTCAGAATAAAAGACAGGCAGAAGATTTTGTTTCAGTTCCCTATTTGACTGTATCATTGTGTTTACCTCCAGCTGCTACCACTGCCATGCTCTGTACCACAATAATAATCAGCCTCATCTTCTGCCTGGATTCCTGTGATGGTTAAATAGCCAGTGTTTGCAGACGTGTCTTTGGACCCAGAGAAACGAGAGGGGACCCCAGAGCCCTGGCCCTTGCTGGAATCTGACTTATAATACAAGAGGTATCTTGGGGGATTCCCAGGCTTCTGCTGATACCAGTACACATAGTAGCCACTGATGCTGAACCCACTGCCCATGGCACAGGAGAGCATCACTGTGCTCCCTGGTGACACTGATGTTGATGGAGGTTGAGTCAACACAGGCTGAGAATCTGAACCTGGAAAAAAGAATATTGCAGAAATTGTCAGGCCCACTTGCTTATCAGCTGCATTCATCTCAACAGGAATTTGAGTGTGCATTTGATCTTCTCTTACCTGTGCACCACAGCACTAGAAGGCTGAGGACGGGAGGCCAGAACATGATGATGGGCTTGTTGATGCAATGAGGAGAGGAAACAAAAGAGATGATATAGGAAGTCTTAACAATAATGCCCCCTTATATCTCTCCTCTTTGCATCTGTGCTCCGCCTTCCTGTTAGTCATGGGTAATTTGATTGGCCCTAGTGATGAAAGGGGACACTTAAAGGCCAGTTGGGCCATTCTTGAGTGAGTGATGCTTCGCCCTCACCACAAAAGGGTTGTGTCTTTGAATGATGGTAGGTTGGGGTTGGGTTGTTTTGTTTCAATCCTTCTTTCCTGGGGAGGGATATAACATGCACCAAATGTATGATGAGCACCGTATTTCAGGGGACAGCTCCTTCTGCTGAAGGAAATCCCATCTGATAATGAAATGGATACAGAGTATCCAACCTGCTATGTACCACACATACTAAAGGCCTTTGTAGTTGGCTTCTATTAATGTACATGAATTAAATATTGTGAGCAAAATAATGAGTACATCTTGAAATCCCTTTTTCACTCGTAATACTGTATTTGATGGCTGGAAATAATCAAATCAACTGCAAGATGGGGAGTCCCTTTTTATACCTTTTTCCATGCTTTCTAGAAGGTGGGTGTTTCAGGAAGGTCTCTGGCCCCTTATGGGGCACCATCAACCAGTACCATTGATTAAAATCCCTCATGGGTTTGTACTGCTTTGTTAGGAAAAAAAGGACACAGTTACTGTGAGACTGGTGTAAATGACAGATGTCTGGAGATGAAGACCCCTGCTCTAGATGCACCTATCTGCCTATCCTTGCAACAACATGCCAGGTACATCACTTTCCTTTTTAAAGAGAGCAATCTGAAGCAAGTCTACTCAGAACCCTAGTCAGGTCTATTTGACAGGGCTTGACCCCATGAAAGTGTTCTAAGATTGTACAGTAAATTGCTGAAGTCTGTGTACTCCCCTTCTCCAATGCTGAAACAATTTGTGGCCTGAGAGTCCGTGTCAGTTTATGCACCTCTGCCAAGAGAGACAGAGAGAGAGAGAGAAGCATTGAGCTGGAACATCATGTATCATCTGCGCTACTTCATTTCCTTGCTTGACTAGAGAAAGCAAATTTGATGGTATTCAGCATGATACATCAAGGACATCCTCTAGTGGTCGTAACTGCCAGTGCCATGATAATACCATGATTTCAACTTCATAGCAAATGTTTTCCAAAAGGCTAACCACATTTTTTAAAAAATATTTAATTAATTTATTTTAGAGAGCTTGTACACAGTTTCTCTACTCTAGACAGTTTTTAGAGATATTTAGTAGTGAGGATTCCCTTCAGGGCATATTCTCCAATAGAATTATTGGCATAAATCTGAGCAAAGAAACTGCTCTCAACCAGAGACCCTCATATGAGTTCTCTTCAAGGGCGCATTGGGGAGGGGGGTATGGCCCTGAAAAATGGTCACATCGCCCCAGCATGCCCCACATACCCCTAGCTTGCCTCCCCTCTCCCAAAGGGAGGGAAAGAGAACATAGCCAGCCAGCAATGAGTAGGATTTGCCCAGTTTGGATCCCTCACCACAGCAAGGCCAAGCCAGACAGAAATCCCTTGCTGAGGCAAGGCTGGGCTGGCCACAGGTCCCTCATTGTGGTGAAACCAGGTCAGATACGTGTCCCCCAGTGAGGTCGAGTACTGCGTAAGTATAAAAAGAAAGTAACGAGAGTAAAATATGCATACAGCAAACAGATAATATGCACTGTGGCTTAGTTTGCAGTCCCATTCCTTTTACAAAAATGCCTCCCTGAACCATTTTGTTATAGTATGACCCTATTGCCTTTATAAAAATTATCTCCTGAACAGTTCTGCTTTATATAGTGGAATGACAGAAGTGTGGCGGCCTTCCATCCTGACCCCTTCAGACAGGCCATTCCACAAAGTAATGGACCCAAACAGAAGAATTTATGCACAGGGGTAGGTGTTAATCTTGCCCATTTGCAGGGTGGCACCTGCAAAAGGCCCTGCCCATCTGCCCTTTACTGTTTATGGTAAGTATTATCTGTTGCTGTATGCATTCCCCTGTTCTCAGTGCATTGTGTTTCTACTTAAGCAATATCATTTGCTGCTGTTTTAAGCAGCATTATAGCAAATTAAGTAACTTGAGAGCCAGTTTGGTGTAGTGGTTAAGTGCACGGACTCTAACCTGGGAGAACCGGGTTTGATGCCCCACTCCTCCACTTGCACCTGGCTGGGTGACCTTGGGCAAGCCATAGTTCTGTCAGAGCTGTGCTTGAAAAAAGAGCAGTTTCTGTCAAAGCTCTCTCAGCCCCACCCACCTCATAGGGTGTCTGTTGTGGGGAGGGGAAGGGAAAGGAGTTTGTAAGCCGCTCTGAGACTCCTTTGGGTAGTGAGAGGTGGGGTATAAATCCAATCTCTTCTTCTCTTCTTCTGCTGAGCATGTCATTCTTAATACTTACGCTTTGTTCAGATTTCTGCTTTGTTTCGTATTTCTGCAATCCCAGTCCTACTAAGTGGCTTGTTGAATGCCTCATCCTCTTGATTGCAATGATGTGCATTGTCTAATCTGCCTTGAGTCTCAGTGAGAAAGGTGGACTATAAATCATTAAAATAAAATAAAAATTACAAGAAAGGCATGAATCAACATTACAACTATGATATATTCAATGAACAATGTTTTTAAATTGATTAATGTATGTATGTATGTATTTAAAATGCCTCAGCACACATGGTTGCCCAATATTATTATTAGTCCCATATTGCAGATGGGAAAAAATAATTTTGAGAAAGAGCGGCTCCACAACTATGCAGCAAGGATGAGACTGGACCTCCAACCTGCGAGACCTCAGCTTACTCTCTTAAGCCAAGGTGTACCTTTCAAAATTCGGCTGTTCAGATCCAACTCAGGGGGGAGGTTTTGTCTCAGTTCCCCATTTGACTGTATCACCGTGTTTACCTCCAGCCACCACCAGTGCCATAAGCTGTAAGACAGTAATAATCAGCCTCATCTTCTGCCAGGGATCCCGTGATGGTTAAATAGGCTGTGTTTGCAGACGCGTCTTTGGACCCAGAGAAACGAGAGGGGACTCTGGAGCCCTGAAGCACATTGGAGTCTGAATAATATCGTACAAGGAATCGTGGGGGGTTCTCAGGCGTCTGCTGGTACCAATATATGTACTGGCCACTGATGCTGAACGCTCTGCTCAGAACACAGGAGAGTGTTGCTGTGTTCCCTGGTGCCACTGCCACTGATGGTGGCTGAGTCAGAACAGGCTGAGAGTTGGAACCTGCAAAAAAGAAAATGGTAGAAATAGTTGCACTGACTCTGCATCACCTGTCCTCACCTTAGCAGGAATTTCTGTGTGTATCTGACCTGCTCTCACCTGAGCACCACAACACTAGAAGGCTGAGAATGGGAGGCCAGAACATGATGAACTGATCAGGAGATTCAATGAGGAAAAAAAACAAAACAGATTACATTGGAAGTCTTTATAACAACGAACCTTTATATCTTCCCTCTTTGCAGTTGTGCTCCGCCTTCTTGTTAATCATGTGTGTAATCTGATTGGCTCTAAGGATGATGGGTGTATTTAAAGGCAAAATGTTCCATTCTTGAGTGAGTAAAATGTCCCCCTGGCCTCAGAAGAGCTCTGTCTTAGATATGCTACAAGCTGGGGTTGTGTTCTTGGTTTTATTAAAATCACTCTTAATTGGGGGGAAAGGACATGTGGGACCCCAACATATATGACATCTTATAAATCAGTGTCAAGTGATATGGATTAACAGAATCGTGTACAGATAATTCTGGATGTGAAGGAATCTCTTTTTCAGAAAGGAATGAAATATTCACATTTGTGCCAATTTGAGTAGGGGTAGGGTAAGGAGTTAATGGGCAGAAGAGCTGCATTAAATTATTCTGCATAATTGTGACCTTCCATATTATGGCGTGGCAGGGTTGCCAGCCCCCAGGTCTGGGCAGGGGTTCCCCCGCTTCTGGGGAATTCAATTCAATCCACCCCAGGCCAGCTCACAAAAAGACCCTTCCCAGTGGGCTAATGGCCCTACATAATATGGGTGGCAGCTGTTGCAAGCCACCAACCTCCACCCAGTGCAAGGAAGGCAAAGTGTGGCCACAAATGTGACACAAGGTAGTTGGGGCAAGCTGCAGTGAGCCTGCTTCTTTCTTCCCCTGAGCTTTGGAAGCAGGGGCTGGCCCTCTTCCTCCCTCCTTGCCCCCTCTTTGGAAGGTGGTGATGAGGGTGGAGCAGGAGGCATTGCCCTTTTCCAGGGCCCTTTTGGCCTCCCAGTCCACCCTGCCTATATAGTGAAAGAATTCCATTTTACTACATCCCTATTTCCTCTGTGCAAATTCCTTCCTGACTGTTCCTTTTTTCACATTCTGCAAAATAATAGAAGGTTGGGAGCCTTTCTTGCCTCATCAGGCAGGCCATTCTATTGAGGGCGGGAGTCACACTGGGGCCCCCTGGAGATCTCCTGGAATTGCAACTGATCTCCAGACTACACGGATCAATTCCTCTGAAAAGAACAGCTGCTTTGGAGGATGGAGTCTATGCTATTATATCCCACTGAGCTCCCTCCCCAAACTCTGCCTTTCCCACTCTCCACCCCTAAATCTCCAGGAATTTCCCAGCTCAGAGTTCGCAACCCTAAATAGTGACTTGATCATAATTGGTAGCTGCCTGGTGGCTCTCAGTCCTGCATTAGCAAGTATTTCAGTTGTCATGAGTAGAGATTCTAGCAGATCCGTTATTCTTTCATGCCCTTTTGAACTCTCACGTAAAATCAAGAGTGGTCAGAAACAAGATTATCATCTTCTTTCTCTGAATTCTCAGGAGTGAAGCACAGAATGCTGATCCCCACTCAAGAACAAGAAGGCGGAACCAAGTTGCAATTCTCAAATTAATCTCAGGAGAAAAGTGGGTTACTTTGTATAGATTTGCATATAATAGAGTGGGAAAGGCAGAGGTCATTTTGGGGGGATCATGGGGGATCGCAGTTCCCCCGGGTGAGGTACTGGGGGGCGGGGCACATGACGAAGCCCTGCCCCCCGCTTCCGGCCGCCCCGCTTCCAGCCCTCATTCAGCCAGGAGGAGGCAGGAGAAGAGGGAGGGTAAGTTGCTTCCTCCCTGCCTCTCCCCACCCCTGCCTGCCTGGGGCCAAGGAGGGCCTTCGCGGGGCTTCCTTGCACTCCCGCTGGCCTTGCAGGTACACCGCCGGGCCCCTCATGGGACTCGGCAGTGGAGCTGCAAGGCCGCCGGTGGCGGCCGGGACTGTTGGGGGCGGGGTGTGTGGCCTTATGACACACTTCCGGTGATGTCAGGGGGTGTGGCCTTATGACACACTTCCGGTGATGTCAGGGGGTGTGGCATATGCTAATGAGTTATGCTAATGAGTTCCCCTAGCTCTTTTTCTATGAAACGACCCCTGGGGAAAGGGAATTGAGAAAACCATACCTCTCAAAGGCATTCATCATTATGTTCAGATGAAATGTGTGTTTCAAACAATCAAGAAGACAGTTGTCTTCTTATGTAGACTTTCAAACATTTCTCGTGAAAGTGGCTTGGTGAGTACATCTGCAATCATTTCATCTGTAGGACAGTATTCCAACTCAGCAGGCCCCAGTGAGTTACGTTGTCTTATCTGCCTTAAGTCTCAGTGAGAATGGTGGACTATAAAGGATGAAAATAAAATTTAAAAAACTACATGAAATGCATGAATCAATCCATTCAACATCACAAGAATGATATATTCAGTGAATTATATATTTAATTTTATGTACTTCATGTCTTTTTAAGCAAATGGTTAAAATGTATTCAAAATGCCGCATAAAGTAAGCCAATATTGTTGTCCCAACTTGCAGATGGGAACTGAGGATGAGAAATAGTGTCTTGCCCAAGATCACTCCATGAGGATGCAGCAGAGATCATGTTGAATCTTCAACCTGCCAGGTCTCAACTTAGCCTCTTAAGCACAAAACTGTATCTTGCAAAACTCGACTGTTCAAAGCCAAGCACAGGAAGAAGATTTTGTCTCATTTCCCCATATGATTGTATCACTGTGTTTACCTCCAGCTGCTACCACTGCTATAAGCTACAGCACAGTAATAATCAGTCTCATCTTCTTCCTGGGCTCCCATGATGGTTAAATGGCACGTGTTTGAAGATGTGTCTTTGGAAGCAGAGAAACGAGAAGGGACCCCCGAGCCCTGGTGCTTGCTGGAATCAGAATCATAATATAAGAGGTATCTTGGAGGATTCCCAGGTTTCTGCTGGTACCAGTATACACCATAGACACTGATGCTGGATCCGCTGCTCATGACACAGGGGAGTTTTGTTGTGTTCCCTGGTGACACCGATGCTGATGATGGCTGAGTCAGCACAGGCTGAGAATATGAACCTGGAAAAGAGAATGTGGCAGAAAATGTTTGGCACACTTTGCTTGTCAGGTCCACTGCTCTCAACTGGAATTTCAGTGTGTATTTGACCTGCTCTCACCTGTGCACCACAACACTAGCAGAATGAGAAGGGGAGACTGGAACATGATGAATTGATTGGGTAATCCAATGAGGAAAGGAAACAAAAGAAAGAGAAATGTGGGAAGTCTTAGCAATACTGTCCCTTTATATCTCTCCTCTTTGCATTTGTGCTCCGCCTTCCTGTTAGTCATGTTTAATCTGATTGGCTCTAATGATTATAGGTGTAGTTAAAGTCAAGATGCTTCATTCTAGAGTGAGTAAAATTTTCCCCAGCCGCAGAAGAGTCTGTCTTAGGCTGTGGTCACACACACTAAATAATCCACTTTCCAACTAGATTTTGCCAGTTCACACAGTAAAAATCCAGTTGGAAAGTGCACTGAAAGTGGATTATTTAGCGTGTGTGGTCACAGCCTTAGATTTGCACCAGGCTAGGTTGATTGTTTTATATAAATTATTCTTCATTTGGGGAACCTGGCATATATGATCACATTTTATAAATTAGTGTCAAGTGATTAGAATTTACATGTGTGAATGAATCCCTTTTTCATTCGGGTATTGAAGGGAACGATACATATTTTGACAAATCTGATCATGGGCTGAAGTGTACAATTAGATATTTTTTAATGGGCAAATACTTGACATTAAATTATCTTGAGTAATTGTGGCCTTCCATACGTAAGAGAGACCAGGTGCTCTTCCCAGATAGATATCCAACGAGGAAGGAAGAAACTTGTACAGGAGGAAATGAAGTGCTTTGCTGAAAAGAACTTCTGCTAGTCAGGGTCATGGCTCAGGTGGGTTCTCTGGCCTTAGAATTAGCTGTGACTAGCTTAAGGTAGACTCCCTGATCTCAGCTGTGACCAGTTTATAGTCTCAGAAAAGTAGATGAGAACTTTGAAACAAATGAGTGATCTTTCCTAAGGTTTCTATGCACATTATGAAGCAAACAGAACTGCTGTGTACGTGCTCACCTTACACCTGCAGTTCCTGCAGCAGAGTGGGTGACCTACAGGAATGTACAGTACATGGTTGCTTGAATTCCCTTGAGAGGAAGCCATAATATTTCCCTGATGTCTCAGAATCTTCATTGCATGAGTTTTAATATGGGTAAATTGGTGACTTCCAAGTGACTGTCACAGTTTCCAGATACACATTTATGGAACCGGAACATGCATGAGTTTAACATCTTCAGATGATTGGCAGGGAACTCCAATGATCGTACAGCCGTTGTGGGAGAACGTGGAGTGGAAAGGTGTGCTGTGCTGTGATTTTGCCCTCAGGGGTTCAGAGGGGAGGATGAAGAATTGAGCCTCACCAGAGCTTCCTGAGGCAAGGAGATTTTTTGGTTCAAACCTTCCTGGGAGGGTTGGGAAATTCCTGGAGATTTGGGGGTGGAGCTTTGGGATGGTAGGGTTTGGGGAGGGGAGGGACCTCAGCAGGGTAGAATGCCATTGAGTTCACCCTTCAAAGCAGCCATTTTCATCTGTCATCTGGAGATCAGCTGTAATTCCTGGAGATCTCCAAGCCCCACCTGGAGGTTGGCAGCTCTACTTTCTGTTCCCTTTTCAGTTGCCCTTGATCTTGCAAATGGCATGTATAGTCAAATAATGTCACTGTCAATTGAAACACCCCATCATATCTGCTGTGCACCACGTAGAAGCAGCCCAATGCTCAGATTTTTGTTATCTTCAAGCATATAATCTTATGCTTGAATATTATTATATATCTTCAAGCATAAGAAGCAAATCGAATATTTTGAAGCTAAACTTCTGTTTGACAATTCCTATGCAAAGGAAAATGGTGGAATTGTACAAATTAGTAGATGTGAACAACCAAGGCAAGAACGATGGAAAATGCAGGAGGAAGTTGAATGCTTGGCTAGAAAGAACTTCTACTGGAGGGGGCACTGACTCTGGAGGACTCTGGCATTAGAGTCCTAAATGGCTTAGGACCAGGGTATCTGAGCTTTTGCCCAGGTGGCTTCTTAAACGATTAAGATCAGTGAGGTCAATTCGACAGGTGTAACTCTGCTTAAGAAGAATGGCAAAGCTACCGTGCTGTGGTTAGGATTATGCTTCCACGAATTTGGAGGAGTGGATTGGGTATGGGTAGCTGGGGGGAGGGGGGTGATCACTATTTTAGTCTTTTAGAGTTTATGAGAAATAATCACCTGAAGTAAATCTGAATGGATTTTCTTTCCCCTTTCAGTATAAAACTGATTTTTCGAAATCTGTTTTTCATGGAGAGGCAGGGCGGGGCAAGAATTCTGCCTATGGATAGAATAATTCTGCCGAAATATATGAAGAGGGAATGAATGCACAAATGAATACACATTCCAGAAAATGAAACAAAATAATGATTTTTAATAAATCATACTGTTACTTGTTTGTGTATTTTGCCACCCAAGAAGAAATAAGAGACAGACACAAGTGTTGGGTTTAACTACTGGGCCACTTTATTAAATGACACCTTAAGTGTAACCAACGGCAAGGGCAAACACTTCAGCGGTATAATCAAGGCCCAGGGGTCTCCGACCCCTTCCTTAACTTTTGACATAGGGCGAGCCACCCAACCCAAGGCTGGAGCCATCAGTGATGGTTCCCGCCCGGCCGGTTAGCCATTACAGGACGACCCCCATAGCCCCAACTCCCGAGCCGCTAGGTTCAAAGAGAGGACCAAACGGGGTGTTCCCACAGGCAGTCTGCTTTCCCCGCCCCGTGCCGCTAGGCACAATTCTGTACTCACTAGACCCCTTTCAACCCAAAATATGGGTGTTGGCTGGTGCTCACCGTACCGCCACCTACACACCGCCTATAACCCTGCCCACTAAAGTGACCAACCTAACCTAACGGCCCACCCTTAAAAAACACCTTCATCACTGCTGTAGTACAGGGTAGGCAAAAACACCCCCTCCACATGCCAATCAGGAGGGTGTGAAAAATTCCTACCCGGCCCCCAAATGGGCGACCAGCCAAGCCTGCACTAAAAACAGGGCGGGAGGGTGGGTCGACGACTCGGTGAACTGCTGCCGAGCCAGGGAGGGGGGCCAGCTTAAAACTCCTTAGGCCCCTCCTCCCCCTTGGATCCAACCGGGCCATTTGGGCCCCGCCACGACTGCCAGTCTCATTCTTCTGGGCGGCAGATATGCCTCCCCAGCCCAACGGCCTTTCCGGCCGAGGGCTGTTGATCCGGCTTGGCAAAGAGGTAAGCAGGATTCAGACTGATTCAGCCTTGGAAGGTGGGCCAGGATTGTTAGCCCCATGCTGATAGGAGCTGGGACTGAGAGAGACCCACGGACCTAAGGGGCAAGAGTGGTCAGCTCTAATGAGACTACTGAAGCACCCACCTACCAGATCAGCTCCTTTAGCGCAGAGATATACCTGACAAAGCTGAGCTGTTCTGAACCAAGCACAGTGGGAAGCTTTTGTCTCAGTTCCCCAATTGATTGTATCACTGTGTTTACCTCCAGCTGCTACCACCACCATGATCTCCACAACAGTAGTAATCAGCCTCGTCTTCTGCCTGGACTCCCTTGATGGTTAAGTAGAAGGTGTTGCTGGATGTGTCTTTGGAAGCAGAGAAACGAGAGGGGACCCCCGAGCCCTGGTGCTTGCTGGAATCGGAATAATACCGTAAGAGATATCTTGGGGGATTCCCAGGCTTCTGCTGGTACCAGACCATGGTGGAGCCACCGATGCTGAACCCGCTGCTGCCCACACAGGAGAGTTTTGTTGTAGTGCCTGCTGACACAGATGCCGATGGTGGCTGAGACAGAGCCGGCTGAGAGTATGAACCTGCCCAAAAAGTAATGGAAAAATGGTCAGACCAACTTTGCCCATCAGCTGCACTCACCTTAGCAATGACTGGAATATCCATTTGACCCACTCTCACCTGTGCAACACATCCCTAGAAGAGTGAGAATGAGTGGCCAGAACATGATGATTTGATTCAGTGATCCAGTGAGGAAAGGAAACACACTGGAAGTCTTTACAAAGGAAGTCCTTTTATTTCTGTCCTATTTGCGTCTCTGCTCCGCCCCCATGTTAATAAACTGTAATCTGATTGGCTCTATTGTTAGGTTAGGATTTGCCAGTCTTAGGTGATTGATACTTCAACCTGATCTCTCTCTCTTTTTTTAGCAGTGAACCTTTAGGATTGTCTTGAATGTTATATTTGAATTTTCTTCATTGTGTTTGTATGTGTGTGGGGGGGAGATAGTAAAAATATAATGGGCACCAAGCAGAGAGGGTTATATCCTGGTACTTTGTGTCAATGTGAACTAATCATAAATGGGTGATAGAATCCCTTTTTAATCCAGGTATTGAAAGGATGGGATGGATCCATATTTTATTACTAATCCAATCAGATTAGAGGCTGCCACTGAAAGGCATGATGTGCCATTTTCAATGATTGATACTTCAGTCTGGCATCGTGAGTCTGCTCTTTCAATTTGCCTTTGAGCTGAGCTGGTTTGCTTGGTACAGGGCCTGGGTTGGACATTTTGTTTCAGACCAACATTTTCTGGGGAGATGTGCACAAGACATATAAATTCATAGACTAGTATTTTGTGTCAGGCATCAGCAATAGTGACAAAAACCAAAGAAAAAAAAAGGGGGGGGGGAACTCAACCCAAAATGTAGCTGCGATCTAAGAGGGTCAAGCTAACATATAAATTATATAAAAAATACAAATATTTATTAGGGTGTACACATAACTAAAGCATACATACAGTTAAAAGAAATAGTCTAAATATCAGACTCTTAAAGCTTCTATCATCAAAGCTGATATACATATCCAATTGATGAGTATAACTTATGACCTAAGGGCCATAGCGTTTCAGCTCCTTTGGGCCTTCCTCAATGGTCAGTATTCTGTATTTTACAAAGACACACATCCAGAAATACATGCATAAAGAATTTTGTATATATATATGACGAGATGTTGCTTTCTTATATGCTTTGCATTTGCTACAAGTTTGTATAGTGGGCCATAGATAGTAGCTCTGCAAATTCTCCAATTTATTCTGGTAGCGAATATCCCATTCATCAGGATGTGTGTCACTTCCATCAAAGGAAGTTTTAGTTATGTATACACCCTAATAAATATTTGTATATACATTTTTAAATATAATTTATATGTTAGCTTGACCCACTTAAGCATCAGCTATAGTGAGCCTGTTCAGTCTTACGAGTGCTCTCTAGAGTCTTTATTCAGAAACCAATAGATCAGGAAGGATATTCCATCTTAACCTTCAAATGTGTAAGTGCTCCATGTTGAAACTAATTACAACTGTGATTTAGTTTTGTAGGGAGGAGCTTCATGGGTTTCCTCCAAGTAGCACTCCTGTGGCAAGAACATTTTTAGGATATAAAGCACATTTTTACATTAATAATATTTATTTTATTAATGGTATTTTATATTTGATTTTGGGCCAAGGTGTAAGATTAGGTATTGCCCAGACAGGATTCGGTTGTACCCTTTATTTTCTTATCCTCTGTCAATACAAGCTAAATGGAAGACTAGAACATTTATAAACTATACTTCTGTTTGGCAATTTGTATATGAACAAAAAATTGAGTAAATTGTACAATTTGTGAATGAGCACAACCTGCTAATGATAGCTTCACACTTCTTTTTCATAGAATCATCAGGCAGTATTGGAAAACCATTTATTGTCTATCTTCTTGCCACAAAGTGTCAGCAAGCTGCCATTCTGTTTTCTGTGACCTCTGTGTACATATCCTTTCCCTGTTACACCCGGCTTGGCTTCTATCATCCTGTTCCTGCTTTGGAATGCAAAAGATAACTGCTGGAGGTTGTGTGGGGGAGAAGATGCTGTAATGCTTGCCTATTGATTTTCCCAGGACTACTGCACCTGTGTTTTGTCTGATGTTCTGCCTGGTTCTCATGTACTGGGCGCGCAACCGTTTCCTTAGCCCGCCAGCGGGAAAGATATTCATTGGATCTGTATCTGTTTGAAGTTCCTTTATTATGCTTGACCTAACTGTGTATCCCCAGTTCTAACAAAGAACGTGTTTGAGTATGTCTTCAACGCTTTGAAATAAATTTTGCTTTTCTTTAAAACGTGGATTTATTCTCGATGCTTGGGGATCCAACACAAAGCAGGGCCAGTTCCAGGTATTGAGGGGCTATGGGCAGACAGTGCCCAGCATCCTCCCGCGTCCTCCCCCACCAATAGCCCCCTATTGGGATTTCCCTTCCCGCCCACCTGCCTATGTGTCCTCCCTCCGCCCATGAGCCCTCCAATGTAACCTTTCTCCAATAGCACCAGCCAGTATGTGGTTGGGATCGCCACTGCTGAAAGAGCCCCCATTCTGTACCACCTACACACTCTTCCCCAATGATGCTGGACAGTGCATGCATCAGAGAGTGTGGGTGGTAGAGCCCTAAACAGATTAGGGGGAGGGCACCCTGGCTGGTGGCAGGGCAGGCACACAAGGAAGAGGTGAGTGGGAGTGGGTCCTGCCAAAAGACCTGGGCCCTGGCCTCTGCCCCACATCTGCTGACCCTGTCCTTGTCTCAAAGCAAGAAAGCCTTGTATCAAAGCAAGAGAGCCAGTTTGGTGTAGTGGTTAAGTGCGCGGGAGAACCAGGTTTGATTCCCCACTCCTCCACTTGCACCTGCTGGATGACCTTGGGCAAGCCATAGTTCTGGCACAGCTGTTCTTGAAAAGGAGCAGTTTCTGTTAAGAGCTCTCTCAGCCCCACCTACCTCACAGGGTGTCTGTTGTGGGAAGGGGGAGGGAAAGGAGTTTGTAAGCCGCTCTGAGACTCCTTTGGGTAGTGAAGGGCGGGGTATAAATCCAATGTCTTCTTCTTCTCTTCTTCTTCTTCTTCTATATCCTCTTTCTAAGCAGAACCCCCACATTCTACAGACGATATATTAGGGCCCCGGTCACACGGAGCATTAGGCATGCTAGAGAGACGGAAGATAGGCGGATTTTTCGGGCGTGATCTCACCGCCACATCTGGGAAGCGTAGAGCTCACGTGGCTCACTCGAGGCTTCACTCCGAAGATGCACTGTAAAAAACTAGTACCTCTGAGGTACTAGTTTCCGGAAACCGTGGGGCAAGTGTGGGCATCAGATCACGTTTCTGGTGTTAGCTCGTGGCATCCGGCGCCCGCCCATGTCCCGTCATGAAAAGTTTTTTTTGTCACATCTCCACGGGTGCGCACAAGCACCCAACGGCGCATGCAAACACTTGGGTTAAAAAAAAAAAAAAAACAAACCCCCCGGGGCGCCGCTTCTTTGCCGTGCCGCAGGAGGGAAGTATGATCGGCACCTCCCCCCCCCAACCACGGGACGTCGGCGGGACGTTTGATCCAGCTGCCGCGTGGTAGTTAGCTCCGGGGCAAACAGCCATTCCTCCCCCCCACGATATCCGGCCCGTGTGACCGGGGCCTAGGTTTAGCAACCCTTAGTTGGCAACTAGTGGGAAGGCTGAGGGTGGGGGCAGAAAGAGGCAAGAATGGTGCCATGCAAAATTAGGGTTGCCAGCTCTGGTTTGGGAAATTCCTGGAGATTTTAGGGATGGTGTCTGGAGAGGGTGGTGTTGGGGAGGGGAGGGACTTCAGAGGAGTGTAATGCCACAGAGTCCATCTTCAAAAGCAGCCATTTTCTCCAGGAGAATGAATAGCTCTGTCGACTGGAGATCAGTTGTAATCCCAGGAGATTCCCCAGCCACCATCTGGAGGTTGACAACTCTACATGCAATGTTGTGAGGACATTTATGGATGAAAAACAGGAAGTGATAACACCGTGTTGCATAATACTCTAGGAATCCTAGGCTGTGGTCACACACAGTAAATAATCCACTTTCAATGCACTTTCCAACTGGATTTTGCCAGTTCACACAGTAAATATCCAGTTGGAAAGTGTACTGAAAGTGGATTGAAAGTGGATTATTTAGTGTGTGTGAGCACAGCCCTAGAGTATCATGCAATGTGGGGATATTCTGGGTTTTTGGCAGCAAAAAAGGGTGTTGCACAATGCTCTTCCCTCTCCCTGTTTGGTGGGGGCCAGAGGATGAAGGTGTTTAATCTGATAATACCAACCACCAGAGCCAGAGTGAGAAGAAAGAACCAGGCTGTGATCATACGTACCAGAAGCTGCGACAGACATGCAATTCCCCTGCGGATTAAAGGGATGCAATCAGACGGACACATCTGTCCAGCGTCCCGGAGTCGTTGGCGGGGTGTCTTGTTGCGGCACAGGAGCTAGTAGTATCCAGAACTGTGGGGCAGGCGGGTGGAAGTCTGATCGCAGAAACATGCGTCAGTTCGCCCCGGGGCAAACAGCCTTGCTTCCCGCCCGCAGTTCCTCGCTGGTGTGATCGGAGCCCCAGTTAAGTTTTTTCAGAAAGGAAACAATTTTTCCCCAATTTGCACACATCATCCACTTCCGAAAGATAATTTAGGAATGTCTTCTGCAGAGTAATTGAATGCCTTCTCCAACAGGTGGGAAAGAGCTTTCAGCACTCTGATGTTGGGGTAGGAGCACTGAAGGCAGTAGTTTGGTTTGATAATAATAGACAGCAGCTGAGTAGCCTTTTGTTAAGGATGTCTCTTCCTCTGGTCTAGTTGTAGAATAAACAGCACAGTTCAAGAGCTCCCCCACATGGTTATATGTACAGTGAGACAGCATCACAGTTTCTTGACTTCTACACAGTATTCCTTTAAGGTATAAAATTACACTCTTCAGCATATGGCAAAGTTACCTTGTCTTTCTAGTTTGCTGGGAGGAAACGGTTGATTTTAAGGGTGATTCAACACCTACCAGTTTGACTACTATCCTGTTTGCTACTTGTGAACAGGGAGCAGAACTTTTTCTGCTCTTTCCAATGAATTATTGCTTTTCAATGGGCTTACCGCTGGGCAGGGGTCGTTTCGTAGAAAAAGAGCTAGGGGAACTCATTAGCATAACTCATTAGCATATGCCACACCCCCTGACATCAGGGGCCTGGCGGTGGACCTGCAAGGCCAGGGGGAGTGCGAGGAAGCCCCGCGAAGGCCCTCCTTGGCCCCAGGCAGGCAGGGGTGGGGAGAGGCGGGGAGGAAGCAACTTACCCTCCCTCTTCTCTTGCTTCCTCCTGGCGGATTGAGGGCTTGAAGCGGGGCGGCCGGAAGCAGGGGGCGGGGCTTCGTCATGTGCCCCGCCCCCTGCACCTTCCCCGGGGGAACTGTGATCCCTCGCGATCCCCGCCGAATCTACCTCTGCCGCTGGGTTTCCTAGGTCTTCTTGGACTTTAGGATTCTTTCTGGTCTGCTGTGATTTTAAAATTTGTGTAGCTCTACATAATTTTGTGTGGTCTATTAGAGTAAAAAGTTTTATTTATATCATGCCTATAATCACTCTTTTAAATAAAATCAAAATTTATTTATATATTTATTTATCTAATTAATCTGTACCCCATCCTCTTCCACAGTGGGGACCCAAAGCAGTTTACATTGTTCTCTTCTTTAACCTCACATTGTAGGTCACTATGATTATTCTAAATGTGTGTGTGTGGGGGGGGGTTGGGGCTAAGGCTGGTGGTAGGGTGAGCTGATAGGTACCTTGCAAGTTTTAAGGTATGTTGGATGAGATCCTGCTAGATCACAGATCAGTCCCTTAACCACAAAATTACATCTTGCAAAGCTTCATTGTTCTGCACTAAGGATAGGGAGGAAGGTTTTTTGTCTCAGTTCCCCAACTGACTGTGTCAAAGTGGCCCCGGTCACACGGGAGGTTTTGGGCCGGAAGAGGGCCGGATCGGGGGTGCAGCAAATGGGCGCGAGCACACCGCAACATCTGGGAATTGGCGTGCACTCGTCCACGATCCGTCCCTTCCGGCCTAAAACCTGCTGCAAACCCCCACCCACCCCAAGTAAAAGGTATCACCAACCTGGAACAGCACAGCAAGTGCGGCCGTGAGATCACTGGCACGCCCGTCTGCAGGAGCAATTGAGGCTCCCGGCCAAACTGTGCACGCGCACACATGCGCAGTTTGGCTGCCTTGCTCTCCCTGCAGTGGCTTCCCCCCGGCATCTGATCGTGCCAGGGAGCAACTGCGCGGCGGCTCAGGGGATCTATCTGATCCCGCCACCGCGTGTCTCTTTTGGTGTGGCTTTAAAAACCCGCACTTTGGCCGTTCTTTTCCCCGCGTGTGGCAGGGGCCTGTGTTTACCTCCAGCTGCTACCACTGCCATGAGCTACAGCACAGTAGTAACCAGCCTCATCTTCTGCCAAGGCTCCCATAATGGTTAAATAGCCTGTGTTTGCAGATGTGTCTTTGGAGCCAGAGAAACGAGAGGGGACCCCAGAGCCTCGGCCCTTGCTGGAATCGGAATAATACCATAAGAGGTATCTTGGGGGATTCCCAAGCTTCTGCTGGTACCAATAGATATTATAGCTACTGATGCTGGACCCGCTGCTCATGATTCAGGAGAGCTTCACTGTGTTCCCTGGTGACACCGATGATGATGGCGGCTGAGTCAGCACAGGCTGAGAATCTGAACCTGGAAAAAAATTATACAGCAGAAACTGTAAGGCACCCTTTGCTTATCTTAAAAAGAATTTCAGTTCATATTTGACCTTCTCTTACCTGTGCACCACAGCACTAGAAGGCTGAGGATGGGAGGCCAGAACATGATGAGGGGCTTATTGATGCAATGAGGAAAGGAAACAGAAGAGATGATATGAGAAGTCTTAACAATAATGGACCCTTATATCTCTCCTCTTTGCATCTGTGCTCTGCCTTCATATTCTTTAGCTGTAAACCAATTGGCCCTAATGGAGGAAAGGGGAGACATATGATAAAAGTAGGATGTGCCATTCTTGAGTGAATGATGCTTCATCCTGACCACAAAAGGGTTGTGTCTTTGAATGTTAGCAGATGGGGGCTGGGTTGTTTTGTTCCAGTCCTTCTTTCATGAGGAAGGACATAACATGGTCCAAATTTATGATGAACACATTACATCATGGGAAGGCTCCTTCTACTGAAGGGAACCCCTTCTGAAAGTGCTTGGATACGTATGAGCCACATATACCAAAGGCTCTTGAAATTGGCATGTATTAATATAAATTAATTACATGTTGTGATCAAAATAGTTAATACAGATTGAGATCCCTTTTTCACGTAATAATATATTTGATGGCTGCTAATAACTGTATCAGGAGCTGCGGTGGCTCAAGTGGTTAAGACGCTGGACTGCAGGCTGTGGAAAGTCGGTAGTTCAGCAGTTCGAGACCCGGGTGCCGCATGATGGAGTGAGCTCCCATCTCTAGTTCCAGCTCCTGCCAACCTAGCAGTTCGAAAGCAAGAAATTGCAAATAGATAAATAGGTACCACTTCGGTGGGAAGGTAACAGCGTTCCGTGCACCTTGGTGTTTAGTCATGCTGGCCACATGACCACAGAAATGTCTTTGGACAGCGCTGGCTCTTCGGTTTTGAAACGGAGATGAGCACCACAGCCCTAGAGTCGTACTCTACTGGCTTTCGAGCAAGGGAAACCTTTACCTTTAATAACTGTATCAGCTGCAAAATGGTGCAGCTTTGGGAACCCCTTTTATATCCTTTTTTAACTGCCTATGAGAAGACTGGTATTTCTGGGAGGTCTCTGGTCCCTCATGGGGCACCTTGAACCAGTACCATTGGTTTTTGTTGCTTTGATGGGAAAAAAGTACATAGTTACCAAAAAAAGACAGCTGTCTGGCCTGGGGAGGTCTTTATGGGTCAGGGGATGAGCCATCCTGTCTGTTAGAGAAATCTTTGGGAGATTGCAAAAACCAGGTGGGCTTTGTGGTAGTTTTGCCCTGAGGGATTCAGAGGGGAGGATGTGGAACTGAGCGTCACTAGGAGATTTTTTTTTTGCCTCAAATCTTCCTGGGAGGGTAGCTAACTCTAGATTGGGAAATTCCTGGGTATTCTGAGGTGGAGCCTGGGGAGGGGAAGGTTTCTGATGGGAAACACCTCAATGGAGTATAAAGCCAGTGAGTTCACACCCCAAAGCAGCCATTTTCTCCAAGAGAACTGATCTTCATTGTCTGGAGATCAGTTACAATTCCTGGAGATCTCCTGGCCCTAGCTGTAGGTTGGCAATCCTATCCTTTTTCATTCCCTTTTGAATTGCCATTGGACTAAGACCAGTGAGGTCAATGGACTTAGAAAGGAGAATGTGGTGTAGTTTGGATTTTTGTTGTTCAGTCGCACAGTCGAGTCCGACTCTTTGCGACCCCATAGACAAGATCACACCAGGCCCGCCTGTTTTCCGCCATCCTCTGAAGTTTGGTCAGTTTCATGTTTGTTGCATCTATGACACTGTCTAACCATCTCATCCTTTGCCAGCCCCGTCTTCTTTGACCTTCAATCTTTCCCAGCATCAGGGTCTTCTCCAGTGAGTACTCCCTTCTCATTTGGTGGCCAAAGTATTTGAGCTTCAGTTTCATTATCTGGCCTTCCAGGGAACAGTCAGGGTTGATTTCTTTTAGGATTGACTGATTTGATCTTCTTGCAATCCAAGGGACTCTCAAGAGTCTTCTCCAGCACCATAGTTCAAAAGAACTATGTTAACATAGTTAAAAAAAACTAGTTTGGATTATGCCTCCATGAATTTGGAGCTGTGGATTGCTGGTGGGTGGGTTGGGAGGGATCATTATTTTGGTATTTCTGATAAATAATCATATGAAGTACATGAGAATAAGGAGCATTCTTTGTTCATATAAAATGGATTTTTCAAAATTTGTGTTTCAAGGGGAGGCAGGGCAGGGCAAAATGTGTATGTATTATATGGCCCATTACGCATGTACCTTTTAATGCAGATTTTCAGAGCAGTAAGCCTTTAAGTTTGACTTTGGATTCTGTGCCATTATTTTTCCTCCATACCATTATTATTCTGCATCACAGGGATCCAATTTGTGTGGGGGAGGAGTCCTTTGGCAGAAGCTCCAGAGAGCTTTTTTAATCTTGTGCCCCTAAATTGGGGAAAAAATAATAATAGGGGGGTATTTTTGCCAGTGCGCCTGTACAGCTGCATAGTAGTGCTAATTCCTGCTCTTCCTTGCAAATTTGTGTGGTTTTCTCTTTGTGATAATCTAATTTGATCCTGCACACTTCTTGTGATCTTGGCAGTTTTTTAAAGCCTGTCCGGTGATGATTGCACTCTGTCTCCAAATGGATCGACCCCAAGTGATTCTTAAGTTTGGTGGTTTGCAGAAGGTCTAACTGGCTTAGCCACCATTTTAATGTTAGTCTTCTGGAGACTGTTGAAATGGTCCCCCCCCCCCCGAACTTTGTTCACTAAAGACTTAACGGGGAAAAAAGTTTTAAAAGCTTTAGGCTTCCCATCCCAGTGTCTCTCTCTCTTTACATCTCATGGTTAGTTTCATTCCACACTGATGATCGCACCCTTTATTTTGTTTGCATGCAGCACAGGAATCCTTTTTTTTTTTTTTTTGTACTGAGGACACTGCTGTTTGCATCCTCTCTGATCCCCCTTTCATGTCAATACCAGCAGGGAACTAAATCTTGTGCAGCTCCTTTTAAACTTTTCCTGTCATTTAAATTTTTTATCCAGCAATCTGAGACTAGCAATAGTCTCATATCACTAGACTCATGCCACTTGTAATAACAGAGCTTGTATGCTGATGAAGGGGGAGAATGGCAGGAAGTGCAGAATGGGCGGAATGATCTTGATGTAGGTAGGGGAGTGACCTGCAGGGGCGGCAAAAGGGCAAGGGGGGGATCTGAGGGGATCTGTATGCTTTTGAATTACCTTCGGCGTGAACGTTAAACAAGGGGGGAAATTGGCACAAAAGCACTCTTGGAAAACTTGGGGAAACAGCGACCAGGAAGTGAATTGAGCTCTGGAGAAAAATCAATGCATAATGACACAGAAAACCTGATGGACATGTATGGTGAAAACGAGAGAAGACACCATGCATAATAGGCCTTTAAGTGATTCTATTTGTGCGGTTGAAAAACATAAAGAGGGAATGAATGAACAAATATTAAACTTTGAAGAAAATTAAAGAAAATTATGTTTTTAAATTAATGGTGCTATTTCTTGTTTGTATTTTTGAGCAAAGAGGTAAACAGGATTAAAACTGCTTGAGCCCTGGAAGGTAGGCCAATATTAAGAACAGAAGGACATAAAATAGGCCATGTTGGATCAGGCCAATGGCCCATCTAGTCCATCACTCTGTATCACACAGTGCCCAAAACCCAGGTGCAATCAGGAGGTCCACCTGTGCTGCAGATGGGAACTGAGACTGAGAGATGTCTAAGGGACAACTCAAGAATTTTCATCTCAAATGATACTGAAGCACCCACCTACCAGATCAGCCCCTTAAGCACAAATGATACCTTGCAAAATATGGCTGGTCTGAAACAACACAGTAGGAAGATTTTGTTTCAGTTCCCCATTTGATTGTATCACTGTGTTTACCTCCAGCTGCTACCACCACCATGTTGTCCACCACAGTAGTAAACGGCCTCATCTTCTGCCTGGATGCCTGTGATGGTTAAGTAGAAGGTGTTGCTGGATGTGTCTTTGGAGGCAGAGAAACGAGAGGGGACTGTAGAACCCTGGCCTTTGCTGGAATCGGAATAATACCATAAGAGGAATCTTGGGGTATTCCCAGGGTTCTGCTGGTACCAGGCCATGTAGGAGTCACTGACTCTGAACCCGCTGCTGCCCACACAGGAGAGTTTTGTTGTAGTGCCTGCTGGCACAGATGCTGATGGTGGCTGAGACAGAGCAAGCTGAGAGTACGTACCTGACCAAAAATAAATGCAAAAATTGTCAGACCCACTTCGCCCATCAGCCGCACTCACCTTAGCAATAACTGGAATATCCGTTTGATCTACTCTCACCTGTACAACACATCCCTAGAAGACTGAGAATGAGTGGCCAAAACATGATGAATTGATTCAGTGATCCAGTGATGAAAGGAAACACACTGGAAGTCTTTACAAAGGAGGTCCTTTTATTTCTGTCCTATTTCCATCTCTGCTCCACCTCCATGTTAATAAACTGTAATCTGATTGGCCCTATTGTTAGGATTTGCCATTCTTGGGTGATTGATGCTTCCGTTTGGCCTTTGGTTTTGGCAGTGTTATAACTGAATTTTTCTTCATTGTGTGTGTGTGTGTGTGGGGGCTGAGAGTGAAAATATAATGTGCACCAAACGGAGAGGATCACATCCTGGTTCTTTATGTCAATCAAAGTGAATGGATCACAAATGAATAATAGAATCCTTTTTAAATCCAGGTATTGGAAGGATGGGATGCATCCCTATTTTATTACTTTGCTGGTATGCATACAGCTGTAAGGTTTGATGGTTTATGAAGGAATAATCTGTACTAAAGGATGTTGAGTAATTTTGACTATCCATATAAAAAGGACTTCCTTTTCCCCCACAGTTTTGAAATCTTTATACTCTGCTTTTTGCCATGCAGTCCTCCTTCTTTTTGATAACTGATTTGATCTCCTGGGCCCATCCTGCTGCTGTGTGAATGAGAAGGAATACATTTCTATACTGTCTACTTAATATTATGTTTGTGTGCTGGAGTCACACAAGCGGCCTCCTCTGCCCACCACTGTCCCGTCCACCATCTCCCTTCCCATCCATCTGCCTATGTTTTCCTTCCGCCACCCATGAGCCTTCCCACGTATCCTTTCTCTGATGGTGCCAGACAATAGATGACTGGGCTGTAGGGTTCCCAGGCACCCCCTGGGTAGAATTGCTATATCCAGGCTGGGGAACTCCTGGATATTTGGATATGGAGTCTGGGGAGGACAGAGACCCCACTGGGGTAGAATGCCATAGAGTTCACCCTCCAAAACATCCGTTTTCTCCAGGGGAACTGATCTCTCTAGTCCGGAGATGAGCTTTAATTCCAAGGGATCCCCACACCCACATGGAGTCTGGCATCCCTACTGGAACGGCTTTCACTGGGACTACCAAAAGCATCCCTACTCTGACTACCTACATATACTTCCCCAATGACACTGGGCAGCACATGTGGGAGGGAATGTGCATGGTGAATAGCAGGTTTTTAATGATTGTTATAGCTGCTGACCTGTTCTTTTCTCTGCTGTTTTCAGTGATATATATATTTTTGGCTTATTGCTGTGTTCTGTTCGACATTATGATTCCTCTGGTCTGATGCTTTTTTTTGCATTTAACATATTATTGAATTCATGAATAACATACCCTAACAACATTAAGATTAATAGTGAACATCTATTAATAATAAGCTCGTAGGTTACGTGTATCTCTTTAAATATAAAGATGGTGGGAAAACTACAACTAGAATTCTTAAACCAATTTTCCTATGAACAATAATAAACTAGTATATTACAATAGTTAGATAAAGAGACTTAATGGTTTTTCAATAAGCTATAAAGGTATATATATGTTTTGGCAATAAGAGCTTTTTACAGTCAATGATTTATAAATGGATTGGTAAATTTAGAGATGTTATTTTGTCTGGAATTAAATTGTGTGTTGACATATAACCTAGAACAGGAAACCATTTCTCAATGAAATCCAAGTGTCTAGGAAAGAGCTCATATTGTAACAATTGATCAGTTATCTTTTCTTTTTTCTTTTTTTAAGTACCCGAAGGTACACCTTTATTATTTTCTTATATACCTACACACAGACATAAACAACTACAACAAACAACATATAGGCCAAGAGACTTATTACAATTTGCTACTACCTCTACATAATCCCTTCATTATTCTCCAACATTTCTTAATATTCTCTAATTCCATTATTATAAATTGCTACACATTCCAATGTTAATTTTACCATATAAGCTTAATCTTTAAGTCCATTCTCATTGTACCAATCATATAGCCTCTTCCAGGTTTTTTGAAATGTCCATTTCTTTGTGCCTCTCATTTCCATGGTTAATTTGTCCATTTCCGCAGCTTCTAGTAGTTTATTAATGTATTCTTCTTTAGTTGGTGTTTCTTGAGTCTTCCAATATTTGGTGTATAATATCCTTGCTGCCATTGACATATATACAATCAAGTATCAGTTATCTTTTCCATCACATAAATATTCCAGATTTTAACAAACCATAGCAATAAAGATGGTAATGAATTGGTTTTCCATTTTGAAGCAATGGCAGTTTTTGCTGCTACTGATAATATTTATATTAAGTCTTTTTTGATTTTAAGAATAGAGGGATCAGATCCAAAATTCAAAAATATAATTTCAGGCCTAAATGGAACATCATAGCCCATTATCTGATATATTTTGTCTAAAATAGAAACCCAAAACTCGTGGATGAGTCTGCATCGCCACCAGCAGTGGTTGAAGGACCCTACTTCTGCACACTGTTTCCAACAGTCTGGAGTGAGTGACTGTTTCATGTGAAACATTTTTTGAGGAGTAAGGTATCATCGTGGTAAAATTTTGTAAGACTGATGCTTTGTGCTGATTGTGGAGGTTTTAAAGGGAGAGTATATCAAGATATTATTGCAGGTATTATTTGATAATGGTCATATTACAGTCCGATTGCCATTTTTCTGAAACCTAGTTATATTAGTAGAGGAGTTTTCAATCAACAATTTGTATGTCATCTTAATAAAGCCTTGTTTAATATCATCAACTCTTTTAAGAAACTGTTAAAGAGCTGCCAACAGTCTATTTTGTAGTTTGTGAAGCTGGAGTCTTGAGGCTAAGTGATTTAGTTGCAAATGATTAAACCATGTATTGGTTTATTTAGTAGCTCTTCTAATTTATTTTTCTCTAGTAAACCTCCTTTATTAGAAATGTCAAAAAGCCTTCTTAAACCAGCTTTTCTCACAAGACAAAATGAGGAACAATCTTAATACTCACTTCTGTGTAACTCTTTGTATTTTTGTATCACCTCTTAGTGTCCATTTACATAGGATAGTTATATCACGCCTCTAGTCATTATTATAGTTTGAATTAAGAAAATAGAAATAACAATTTATATATTTATTTGTTTATTTCTTTAATATCCCACCTTCCTCCCCAGTGGGGAGTCAAAGTAGCTCACAGAGTTCTCCCTTGGAGCCTCTCAGGGTAGGCCAGAATAATTAGCCTAAATGTGTGTGGGGAGTGGGTCAGGCTAACGGTAGGGTAAGCCAACAGAATCCTGCTTGCCTCAAGCCACCTCACGAGTATGAAGCTAAGTTCCATGAGATCCTGCTAGATCAGAGACCAGTCCTTTGACCACAAAATTGAATCTCACAAAAATATGTTGTTCTGCACTAAGCATAGTGGGGAAGGTTTTGTCTCAGTTCCCCATTTGACTGTATCACTGTGTTTACACATAGTTGCTCCCACTTCTGTAAGTACCACAGTAATAATCAGCCTCGTCTTCTGCCTGGACTCCTGTGATGGTTAAATGGCAGATGTTTGCAGATGTGTCTTTGGACCCGGAGAAACGAGAGGGGACTCCAGAGCCCTGGCCCTTGCTGGAATCGGAATAATAGTACAAGAGGTATCTTGGGGGGTTGCCAGGCTTCTGCTGGTACCAGGCTATATAATAGCTACTGATGCTGAACCCGCTGCCCATGACACAGGAGAGCTTCACTGTGCTCCCTGGTGACACTGATGCTGATGGGGGCTGAGTCAGCACAGGCTGAGAGTCCAAACCTGGAAAAAAAAATATATGGCAGAAAGTGTCAGAAACTCTTTGTTTATCAGATACATTCATCCTAACAGTAATTTGAGTGTGTATTTGCTCTCACCTGTGCACCATAACGCTAGAAGGCTGAGAATGGGTGGCCAGAACATGATGAGGGGCTTGTTGATGCAATGAGGAAAGGAAAGATAAGAGATAATATGGGAAGTCTTAACAATAATGGCCCCTTATATCTCTCCTCTTTGCATCTGGGCTCCACCTTCCTATTATTTAGCTGTGAACTGATTGGCCCTATTGATGAAAGGGACACTTAAAGGCAGGATGTGCCATTCTTGGGTGAGTGATGCGTCACCCTGACCACAAAAGGGTTGTGTCTTTGGGCTGTGGCAGACTGGGATTGAGTTACTTTGTTTCAGTCCTTCTTTCCTGGGAAGGGAGATAAGGTGCAATAAAGATATAAGATTGCATCCTAGTAATT